>NC_092101.1:55560159-55587220 GCF_045679555.1 Salvelinus alpinus
ACACACTAGTCTCTCACACACAGTCACACAACAAGCACCAAGGCTGAAGATGGGATGTACACACAGTCACACAACAAGCACCGAGGCTGAAGATGGGATGTACACACAGTCACTCAACAAGCACCGAGGCTGAAGATGGGATGTACACACAGCCACACAACAAGCACCGAGGCTGAAGATGGGATGTACACACAGTCACACAACAAGCACCGAGGCTGAAGATGGGATGTACACACAGTCACACAACAAGCACCGAGGCTGAAGATGGGATGTACACACAGTCACACAACAAGCACCGAGGCTGAAGATGGGATGTACACACAGTCACACAACAAGCACCAAGGCTGAAGATGGGATGTACACACAGTCACACAACAAGCACCAAGGCTGAAGATGGGATGTACACACAGCCACACAACAAGCACCGAGGCTGAAGATGGGATGTACACACAGTCACACAACAAGCACCGAGGCTGAAGATGGGATGTACACACAGTCACACAACAAGCACCGAGGCTGAAGATGGGATGTACACACAGTCACACAACAAGCACCGAGGCTGAAGATGGGATGTACACACAGTCACACAATAAAATACAAGTAACTGACTTCTGGGAAATCTTGCCCATAGACCTTTTTAACTGTCATTAGAGGGTGTCTGCAGAATTCGATTTGACCGGCTAAATGTTAATAATTGTTAAGACCTTTTTAATACCCTTGCCCTAACCCTAACCCTTGCAAATACAATTTCATACCAATTTGTGGTTAGTTCCCCATGTTAACTACAGTAGAAGGTGTATGTAGTCAACACTGTATTCCTCTGATCACACTACAGCTTTATATAACACACTTAGAGTTAAACAAAGTGTGACATGCAGTGTGTGTATAATCGTTTACATCTGTTAGTTTCAGGAAAAGTTCCGTGAAGTTTTCACTCAGGCCACATTATGTTTCCATTTCCCTCCCTCCCTCCCAACACAGCACCCCTCCCTCCCTCCCAACACACAGCACCCCTCCCTCCCTCCCAACACAGCACCCCTCCCTCCCTCCCAACACACAGCACCCCTCCCTCCCTCCCAACACAGCACCCCTCCCTCCCTCCCAACACACAGCACCCCTCCCTCCCTCCCAACACACACAGCACCCCTCCCAACACACACACAGCACCCCTCCCTCCCTCCCAACACACACACAGCACCCCTCCCTCCCTCCCAACACACACACAGCACCCCTCCCTCCCTCCCAACACACACACAGCACCCCTCCCTCCCTCCCAACACACACACAGCACCCCTCCCTCCCTCCCAACACACACACAGCACCCCTCCCTCCCTGCCTCCCTCCCAACACACACACTTCTAACTAAGTCCTGAACTTACTGATACACCCTATTTATCAACACGATACACCCTATTTATCAACACGATACACCCTATTTATCCAACACGATACACCCTATTTCTCAACACGATACACCCTATTTATCAACACGATACACCCTATTTATCAACACGATACACCCTATTTATCAACACGATACACCCTATTTATCATCATGATACACCCTATTCATCCAACACGATACACCCTATTTATCCACACGATACACCCTATTTATCAACACGATACACCCTATTTTTCAACACGATACACCCTATTTATCAACACGATACACCCTATTTATCATCATGATACACCCTATTTATCCAACATGATACACCCTATTTATCAACACGATACACCCTATTTATCAACACGGTACACCCTATTTATCCAACATGATACACCCTATTTATCAACACGATACACCCTATTTATCAACACGATACACCCTATTTTTCAACACGATACACCCTATTTATCAACACGATACACCCTATTTATCATCATGATACACCCTATTTATCCAACATGATACACCCTATTTATCAACACGATACACCCTATTTATCCAACATGATACACCCTATTTATCAACACGATACACCCTATTTATCAACACGATACACCCTATTTATCAACACGATACACCCTATTTATCCAACATGATACACCCTATTTATCAACACGATACACCCTATTTATCCAACACGATACACCCTATTTATCAACACGATACACCCTATTTATCCAACATGATACACCCTATTTATCCAACACGATACACCCTATTTATCAACACGATACACCCTATTTATCATCACGATACACCCTATTTATCAACACGATACACCCTATTTATCAACACGATACACCCTATTTATCCAACACGATACACCCTATTTATCAACACGATACACCCTATTTATCTAACACGATACACCCTATTTATCAACACGATACACCCTATTTATCCAACACGATACACCCTATTTATCAACACGATACACCCTATTTATCAACACGATACACCCTATTTATCAACACAATACACCCTATTTATCAACACGATACACCCTATTTATCAACACGATACACCCTATTTATCAACACGATACACCCTATTTATCATCACGATACACCCTATTTATCATCACGATACACCCTATTTATCAACACGATACACCCTATTTATCAACACGATACACCCTATTTATCAACATGATACACCCTATTTATCAACATGATACACCCTATTTATCAACATGATACACCCTATTTATCAACATGATACACCCTATTTACCAACACGATACACCCTATTTATCCAACACGATACACCCTATTTATCAACATGATACACCCTATTTATCAACACGATACACCCTATTTATCAACATGATACACCCTATTTATCAACACGATACACCCTATTTATCAACATGATACACCCTATTTATTCAACACAGACACACACACACACATGAGCAGACACTGCAGGTACAGTACCTCACTAAGGTCAGCGATGGTGAGGTTCATCCCAGCCAGCTGTTTCCAGACAGGTTCAGCCAGGTTGAGACTGAGAGGAGATCCGGTACGGATGGCTATGCCCAGGAGCACTCCTACAGGACAGAGATACATCTCCATTAGACTGGTTTAGGGTTGAGACAGAGGGGACTGCCTGCCCGTATGGTAGTAGGAGGGGATCCAGTACGGATGGCTATGCCCAGGAGCACTCCTACAGGACAGAGATACATTAGACTGGTTTAGGATTGAGACAGAGGGGACTGCCTGCCCGTATGGTAGTAGGAGGGGATCCAGTACGGATGGTAGTACTGAGCGATTTCAGGGGTTTCGGTTATTAAACAACTAATTTGACCAAAGTCGGTCCAATGTCTTGAATTCCATTTCATTCATCTTTTTTTGTGAGTCCAATGTGCCGTTTCTCTGCAGAGAAATCAAGTCAAGAATGACGTGGGACGCTGAGTTGTGGTTTTCATTAAGCAAATATTCAACCGAGTTCTGTGCAGAAACGTCTTTATGAACTACAATGACCATCATCAGATAGAAAGAGACGGATCACAGGAAGAGGCGAAGCGAGAGGTTTCACTCTCAGCCCGAAATGTGTCGTAAATAAACCCAATGCGTTTCTATGGGTTCCTTTTGGACCTAAGCTTGTTGCCTTCGGGACAACGACTCCCATTGTCAGGGACGGAGACATGAGCATCTCCTCATTATAATCAGATCTCTGGACAGGTACACTTTTACACCTGCTACGTTAGGGTAGATACACACACACCGTATAGACCGTAAGAGAGGAAGGTACACAACGATGAGAAGGACAGAGACACTTCTTGAAATTATGTCGTATCTACTTTGAAGAACTAGTCAAATGAGACCCTCCTGTCTCTCTCCAGGAACAGGGTTGGAGTTAAAACCTACAGGAGGGTCTCTCTCCAGGAACAGGGTTGGAGTTAAAACCTACAGGAGGGTTTCTCTCCAGGAACAGGGTTGGTGTTAAAACCTACAGGAGGGTTTCTCTCCAGGAACAGGGTTGGAGTTAAAACCTACAGGAGGGTATCTCTCCAGGAACAGGGTTGGAGTTAAAACCTACAGGAGGGTCTCTCTCCAGGAACAGGGTTGGAGTTAAAACCTACAGGAGGGTTTCTCTCCAGGAACAGGGTTGGAGTTAAAACCTACAGGAGGGTCTCTCTCCAGGAACAGGGTTGGAGTTAAAACCTACAGGAGGGTTTCTCTCCAGGAACAGGGTTGGTGTTAAAACCTACAGGAGGGTCTCTCTCCAGGAACAGGGTTGGAGTTAAAACCTACAGGAGGGTCTCTCTCCAGGAACAGGGTTGGAATTAAAACCTACAGGGGGGTATCTCTCCAGGAACAGGGTTGGAGTTAAAACCTACAGGAGGGTCTCTCCAGGAACAGGGTTGGTGTTAAAACCTACAGGAGGGTCTCTCTCCAGGAACAGGGTTGGTGTTAAAACCTACAGGAGGGTATCTCTCCAGGAACAGGGTTGGTGTTAAAACCTACAGGAGGGTCTCTCTCCAGGAACAGGGTTGGTGTTAAAACCTACAGGAGGGTATCTCTCCAGGAACAGGGTTGGAGTTAAAACCTACAGGAGGGTATCTCTCCAGGAACAGGGTTGGAGTTATACCCTACAGGAGGGTTTCTCTCCAGGAACAGGGTTGGTGTTAAAACCTACAGGAGGGTTTCTCTCCAGGAACAGGGTTGGAGTTAAAACCTACAGGAGGGTCTCTCTCCAGGAACAGGGTTGGAATTAAAACCTACAGGAGGGTCTCTCTCCAGGAACAGGGTTGGTGTTAAAACCTACAGGAGGGTAGCTCTCCAGGAACAGGGTTGGAGTTAAAACCTACAGCAGGGTATCTCTCCAGGAACAGGGTTAGAGTTAAAACCTACAGGAGGGTATCTCTCCAGGAACAGGGTTGGAGTTAAAACCTACAGGAGGGTTTCTCTCCAGGAACAGGGTTGGAGTTAAAACCTACAGCAGGGTATCTCTCCAGGAACAGGGTTAGAGTTAAAACCTACAGGAGGGTCTCTCCAGGAACAGGGTTGGTGTTAAAACCTACAGGAGGGTCTCTCTCCAGGAACAGGGTTGGTGTTAAAACCTACAGGAGGGTCTCTCTCCAGGAACAGGGTTGGTGTTAAAACCTACAGGAGGGTATCTCTCCAGGAACAGGGTTGGAGTTAAAACCTACAGGAGGGTATCTCTCCAGGAACAGGGTTGGAGTTATAACCTACAGGAGGGTTTCTCTCCAGGAACAGGGTTGGTGTTAAAACCTACAGGAGGGTTTCTCTCCAGGAACAGGGTTGGAGTTAAAACCTACAGGAGGGTCTCTCTCCAGGAACAGGGTTGGTGTTAAAACCTACAGGAGGGTCTCTCTCCAGGAACAGGGTTGGTGTTAAAACCTACAGGAGGGTATCTCTCCAGGAACAGGGTTAGAGTTAAAACCTACAGGAGGGTATCTCTCCAGGAACAGGGTTGGAGTTATACCCTACAGGAGGGTTTCTCTCCAGGAACAGGGTTGGTGTTAAAACCTACAGGAGGGTTTCTCTCCAGGAACAGGGTTGGTGTTAAAACCTACAGGAGGGTTTCTCTCCAGGAACAGGGTTGGAGTTAAAACCTACAGGAGGGTCTCTCTCCAGGAACAGGGTTGGAATTAAAACCTACAGGAGGGTCTCTCTCCAGGAACAGGGTTGGTGTTAAAACCTACAGGAGGGTAGCTCTCCAGGAACAGGGTTGGAGTTAAAACCTACAGCAGGGTATCTCTCCAGGAACAGGGTTGGTGTTAAAACCTACAGGAGGGTAGCTCTCCAGGAACAGGGTTGGAGTTAAAACCTACAGCAGGGTATCTCTCCAGGAACAGGGTTAGAGTTAAAACCTACAGGAGGGTATCTCTCCAGGAACAGGGTTGGAGTTAAAACCTACAGGAGGGTTTCTCTCCAGGAACAGGGTTGGAGTTAAAACCTACAGCAGGGTATCTCTCCAGGAACAGGGTTAGAGTTAAAACCTACAGGAGGGTCTCTCCAGGAACAGGGTTGGTGTTAAAACCTACAGGAGGGTCTCTCTCCAGGAACAGGGTTGGTGTTAAAACCTACAGGAGGGTATCTCTCCAGGAACAGGGTTGGAGTTAAAACCTACAGGAGGGTATCTCTCCAGGAACAGGGTTGGAGTTATAACCTACAGGAGGGTTTCTCTCCAGGAACAGGGTTGGTGTTAAAACCTACAGGAGGGTTTCTCTCCAGGAACAGGGTTGGAGTTAAAACCTACAGGAGGGTCTCTCTCCAGGAACAGGGTTGGTGTTAAAACCTACAGGAGGGTCTCTCTCCAGGAACAGGGTTGGTGTTAAAACCTACAGGAGGGTATCTCTCCAGGAACAGGGTTGGAGTTAAAACCTACAGGAGGGTATCTCTCCAGGAACAGGGTTGGAGTTATACCCTACAGGAGGGTTTCTCTCCAGGAACAGGGTTGGTGTTAAAACCTACAGGAGGGTTTCTCTCCAGGAACAGGGTTGGTGTTAAAACCTACAGGAGGGTTTCTCTCCAGGAACAGGGTTGGAGTTAAAACCTACAGGAGGGTCTCTCTCCAGGAACAGGGTTGGAATTAAAACCTACAGGAGGGTCTCTCTCCAGGAACAGGGTTGGAGTTAAAACCTACAGGAGGGTCTCTCTCCAGGAACAGGGTTGGAGTTAAAACCTACAGGAGGGTCTCTCTCCAGGAACAGGGTTGGAGTTAAAACCTACAGGAGGGTCTCTCTCCAGGAACAGGGTTGGAGTATAAACCTACAGGAGGGTATCTCTCCAGGAACAGGGTTGGAGTTAAAACCTACAGGAGGGTTTCTCTCAGCTGGTTTAGGGTTATACTTTCCCCAGGAATCTGAACATAGTTAGGTACAGGGCTGACTTGGCTGCAGGGTTAGGGGTCAGAGGTCAGGGTTAGGTAGCGGAGGTAGAGGGTACCCACCTAAGAATCTGAACATGTTCATATGCAGGGCTGACTTGGCTGCAGGGTTAGGGGTCAGAGGTCAGGGTTAGGTAGCGGAGGTAGAGGGTACCTACCTAAGAATCTGAACATGTTCATATGCAGGGCTGACTTGGCTGCAGGGTTGAGCAGGAAACAGTCTCTGTTGGCCCCTGACTCGTCTCGTCCGTTAGGGGTCACGATGAGGAGAGGGGTCAGACCGTTCTGGAGCTCCTCACACATCTCTGCTATGGACTCACTGTAGCCCCCGCCACAGTCATCCACAGACTCACCTAGCAGAGGACACACACACACACACCTCTATTATAGACTCACTGTAGCCCCCGCCACAGTCATCCACAGACTCACCTAGCAGAGGACACACACACACACACACACACACCTCTATTATAGACTCACTGTAGCCCCCGCCACAGTCATCCACAGACTCACCTAGCAGAGGACACACACACACACAAACACCTCTATTATAGACTCACTGTAGCCCCCGCCACAGTCATCCACAGACTCACCTAGCAGAGGACACACACACACACACACCTCTATTATAACAGAACACTAAACTTCCTAACATCTAACCACATTCCTAACACCTAACCACATTCCTAACACCTAACCACATTCCTAACACCTAACCACATTCCTAACCACATTCCTAACACCTAACCACATTCCTAACACCTAACCACATTCCTAACGCCTATCAACATTCCTAACGCCTAACCACATTCCTAAAGCCTATCCACATTCCTAACGCCTAACCACATTCCTAACACCTAACCACATTCCTAACACCTAACCACATTCCTAACACCTAACCACATTCCTAACGCCTATCAACATTCCTAACCACATTCCTAACGCCTAACCACATTCCTAACACCTAACCACATTCCTAAAGCCTATCCACATTCCTAACGCCTAACCACATTCCTAACACCTAACCACATTCCTAACACCTAACCACATTCCTAACACCTAACCACATTCCTAACACCTAACCACATTCCTAAAGCCTATCCACATTCCTAACGCCTAACCACATTCCTAACACCTAACCACATTCCTAACCACATTCCTAACACCTAACCACATTCCTAACACCTAACCACATTCCTAACACCTAACCACATTCCTAACACCTAACCACATTCCTAACACCTAACCACATTCCTAACACCTAACCACATTCCTAACGCCTATCAACATTCCTAACCACATTCCTAACGCCTAACCACATTCCTAACACCTAACCACATTCCTAACGCCTAACCACATTCCTAACGCCTAACCACATTCCTAACGCCTAACCACATTCCTAACACCTAACCACATTCCTAACACCTAACCACATTCCTAACCACATTCTTAACACCTAACCACATTCCTAACATCTAACCACATTCCTAACACCTAACCACATTCCTAACACCTAACCACATTCCTAACGCCTATCAACATTCCTAACCACATTCCTAACGCCTAACCACATTCCTAACGCCTAACCACATTCCTAACGCCTAACCACATTCCTAATGCCTAACCACATTCCTAACGCCTAACCACATTCCTAACACCTAACCACATTCCTAACGCCTATCAACATTCCTAACCACATTCCTAACGCCTAACCACATTCCTAACCACATTCCTAACACCTATCAACATTCCTAACCACATTCCTAACCACATTCCTAACGCCTCACATTCCTAACGCCTAACCACATTCCTAACGCCTCACATTCCTAACACCTAACCACATTCCTAACGCCTAACCACATTCCTAACACCTAACCACATTCCTAACACCTAACCACATTCCTAACCACATTCCTAACACCTAACCACATTCCTAACACCTAACCACATTCTTAACACCTATCCACATTCTTAACCACATTCCTAACACCTATCCACATTCCTAACACCTATCCACATTCCTAACACAAATCCACATTCCTAAAGCCTAACCACATTCCTAACACCTAACCACATTCCTAACACCTAACCACATTCTTAACACCTAACCACATTCTTAACCACATTCCTAACACCTAACCACATTCTTAACACCTATCCACATTCTTAACCACATTCCTAACACCTATCCACATTCCTAACACCTAACCACATTCCTAGCGCCTAACCACAAGCATATTTCCCCAATCCTAATGCTCAGATAAGTCAGAGTGGTGAGAAGCAACACACACCCTCCGGTCACTGAAGTAGACTCCAACAGTACACAGAGAGGAATGTGTGTCACGCTCTCATGAGGATGAACCTAACAACCTACTGAGGATGAACCTAGCAACCTACTGAGGATGAACCTAACAACCTACTGAGGATGAACCTAACAACCTACTGAGGATGAACCTAGCAACCTACTGAGGATGAACCTAGCAACCTACTGAGGATGAACCTAGCAACCTACTGAGGATGAACCTAGCAACCTACTGAGGATGAACCTAACAACTTACTGAGGATGAACCTAACAACCTACCCGCGCTCTCATGAGGATGAACCTAGCAACCTACTGAGGATGAACCTAGCAACCTACTGAGGATGAACCTAACAACCTACCCACAAACTACTGAGGATGAACCTAACAACCTACTCACAACCTACTGAGGATGAACCTAAAAACCTACCCACGCTCTCATGAGGATGAACCTAACAACCTACCCCAAAACTACTGAGAAGGACGTAACAACCTACCCACAAACTACTGAGGATGAACCTAACAACCTACCCACAACCTACTGAGGAGGAACCTAACAACCTACCCGCAAACTACTGAGGATGAACCTAACAACCTACTGAGGAGGAACCTAGCAACCTACTGAGGATGAACCTAACAACCTACTGAGGATGAACCTAACAACCTACTGAGGATGAACCTAACAACCTACTGAGGAGGAACCTAGCAACCTACTGAGGATGAACCTAACAACCTACTGAGGATGAACCTAACAACCTACTGAGGATGAACCTAACAACCTACTGAGGATGAACCTAGCAACCTACCCACAAACTACTGAGGATGAACCTAACAACCTACCCACAAACTACTGAGGATGAACCTAACAACCTACTGAGGAGGAACCTAACAACCTACCTAGCAACCTACTGAGGATGAACCTAACAACTACCTAACAACCTACTGAGGATGAACCTAACAACCTACTGAGGATGAACCTAACAACCTACCCACAAACTACTGAGGATGAACCTAAAAACCTACCCACAACTTACTGAGGATGAACCTAACAACCTACCCACAACCTACTGAGGATGAACCTAACAACCTACCCACAAACTACTGAGGATGAACCTAACAACCTACTCACAAACTACTGAGGATGAACCTAAAAACCTACCCACGCTCTCATGAGGATGAACCTAACAACCTACCCACAAACTACTGAGAAGGACGTAACAACCTACCCACAAACTACTGAGGATGAACCTAACAACCTACCCACAACCTACTGAGGCGGAACCTAACAACCTACCCGCAAACTACTGAGGATGAACCTAACAACCTACCCACGCTCTCATGAGGATGAACCTATCAACCTACTGAGGATGAACCTATCAACCTACTGAGGATGAACCTAGCAACCTACTGAGGATGAACCTAACAACCTACTGAGGATGAACCTAACAACCTACTGAGGATGAACCTAACAACCTACTGAGAATGAACCTAACAACCTACCCACAAACTACTGAGGATGAACCTAACAACCTACCCACAAACTACTGAGGATGAACCTAATGACCTACCCACAAACTACTGAGGACGAACCTAACAACCTCCCCACAAACTACTGAGGATGAACCTAACAACCTACTGAGGATGAACCTAACAACCTACTGAGGATGAACCTAACAACCTACCCACAACCTACTGAGGACGAACCTAACAACCTACTGAGGATGAACAAAACAACCTACTGAGGATGAACCTAGCAACCTACTGAGGATGAACCTAGCAACCTACTGAGGATGAACCTAACAACCTACTGAGGATGAACCTAACAACCTACTGAGGATGAACCTAACAACCTACTGAGGATGAACCTAACAACCTACTGAGGATGAACCTAACAACCTACTGAGGATGAACCTAACAACCTACTGAGGATGAACCTAGCAACCTACTGAGGATGAACCTAGCAACCTACTGAGGATGAACCTAGTAACCTACTGAGGATGAACCTAGCAACCTACTGAGGATGAACCTAGCAACCTACTGAGGATGAACCTAGCAACCTACTGAGGATGAACCTAACAACCTACTGAGGATGAACCTAACAACCTACTGAGGATGAACCTAACAACCTACTGAGGATGAACCTAACAACCTACTGAGGATGAACCTAACAACCTACTGAGGATGAACCTAGCAACCTACTGAGGATGAACCTAACAACCTACTGAGGATGAACCTAACAACCTACTGAGGATGAACCTAGCAACCTACCCACAAACTACTGAGGAGGACCTAACAACCTACTGAGGATGAACCTAACAACCTACTGAGGATGAACCTAACAACCTACTGAGGATGGACCTAACAACCTACTGAGGATGAACCTAGCAACCTACCCACAAACTACTGAGGATGAACCTAGCAACCTACCCACAAACTACTGAGGAGGACCTAACAACCTACCCACACACTACTGAGGAGGAACCTAACAACAAACTACTGAGGATGAACTTAACAACCTACTGAGGATGAACCTAACAACCTACTGAGGATGAACCTAGCAACCTACTGAGGATGAACCTAGCAACCTACTGAGGATGAACCTAACAACCTACTGAGGATGAACCTAACAACCTACTGAGGATGAACCTAGCAACCTACTGAGGATGAACCTAACAACTTACTGAGGATGAACCTAACAACCTACCCACGCTCTCATGAGGATGAATCTAGCAACCTACTGAGGATGAACCTAACAACCTACCCACAAACTACTGAGGATGAACCTAACAACCTACCCACAACCTACTGAGGATGAACCTAACAACCTACCCACAAACTACTGAGGATGAACCTAACAACCTACTCACAACCTACTGAGGATGAACCTAAAAACCTACCCACGCTCTCATGAGGATGAACCTAACAACCTACCCACAAACTACTGAGAAGGACGTAACAACCTACCCACAAACTACTGAGGATGAACCTAACAACCTACCCACAAACTACTGAGGATGAACCTAACAACCTACCCACGCTCTCATGAGGATGAACCTAACAACCTACTGAGGAGGAACCTAGCAACCTACTGAGGATGAACCTAACAACCTACTGAGGATGAACCTAACAACCTACTGAGGATGAACCTAACAACCTACTGAGGATGAACCTAACAACCTACTGAGGATGAACCTAACAACCTACTGAGGAGGAACCTAACAACCTACCTAGCAACCTACTGAGGATGAACCTAACAACCTACCTAACAACCTACTGAGGATGAACCTAACAACCTACCTAACAACCTACTGAGGATGAACCTAACAACCTACTGAGGATGAACCTAACAACCTACCCACAAACTACTGAGGATGAACCTAACAACCTACCCACAAACTACTGAGGATGAACCTAACAACCTACTGAGGATGAACCTAACAACCTACTGAGGATGAACCCAACAACCTACTGAGGATGAACCCAACAACCTACTGAGGATGAACCTAACAACCTACTGAGGATGAACCCAACAACCTACCCACAAACTACTGAGGACGAACCTAACAACCTACTGAGGACGAACCTAACAACCTACTGAGGATGAACCTAACAACCTACTGAGGATGAACCTAACAACCTACCCACAACCTACTGAGGACGAACCTAACAACCTACTGAGGATGAACCTAACAACCTACTGAGGATGAACCTAACAACCTACTGAGGATGAACCCAGCAACCTACTGAGGATGAACCTAGCAACCTACTGAGGACGAACCTAACAACCTACTGAGGACGAACCTAACAACCTACTGAGGACGAACCTAACAACCTACTGAGGACGAACCTAACAACCTACTGAGGATGAACCTAACAATCTACTGAGGATGAACCTAGCAACCTACTGAGGATGAACCTAGCAACCTACTGAGGACGAACCTAACAACCTACTGAGGATGAACCTAACAACCTACTGAGGATGAACCTAACAACCTACTGAGGATGAACCTAGCAACCTACCCACAAACTACTGAGGATGAACCTAACAACCTACTGAGGACGAACCTAACAACCTACTGAGGACGAACCTAACAACCTACTGAGGATGAACCTAACAACCTACTGAGGATGAACCTAGCAACCTACTGAGGATGAACCTAACAACCTACTGAGGATGAACCTAGCAACCTACTGAGGATGAACCTAGCAACCTACTGAGGATGAACCCAACAACCTACCCACAAACTACTGAGGATGAACCTAACAACCTACTGAGGATGAACCTAACAACCTACTGAGGATGAACCTAACAACCTACCTAGCAACCTACTGAGGATGAACCTAACAACCTACCCACGCTCTCATGAGGATGAACCTAACAACCTACTGAGGAGGAACCTAGCAACCTACTGAGGATGAACCTAACAACCTACTGAGGATGAACCCAACAACCTACTGAGGATGAACCCAACAACCTACTGAGGATGAACCTAACAACCTACCTAA
Source organism: Salvelinus alpinus (assembly GCF_045679555.1). Classification (NCBI taxonomy): domain Eukaryota; kingdom Metazoa; phylum Chordata; class Actinopteri; order Salmoniformes; family Salmonidae; genus Salvelinus; species Salvelinus alpinus. Next base: position 55,573,776 of record NC_092101.1, read on the forward strand.
CAACCTACTGAGGATGAACCTAACAACCTACCTAACAACCTACTGAGGATGAACCTAACAACCTACTGAGGATGAACCTAACAACCTACCCACAAACTACTGAGGATGAACCTAACAACCTACCCACAAACTACTGAGGATGAACCTAACAACCTACTGAGGATGAACCTAACAACCTACTGAGGATGAACCCAACAACCTACTGAGGATGAACCCAACAACCTACTGAGGATGAACCCAACAACCTACTGAGGATGAACCCAACAACCTACCCACAAACTACTGAGGACGAACCTAACAACCTACTGAGGATGAACCTAACAACCTACTGAGGATGAACCTAACAACCTACCCACAACCTACTGAGGACGAACCTAACAACCTACTGAGGATGAACCTAACAACCTACTGAGGATGAACCCAACAACCTACTGAGGATGAACCCAGCAACCTACTGAGGATGAACCTAACAACCTACTCAGGACGAACCTAACAATCTACTGAGGATGAACCTAGCAACCTACTGAGGATGAACCTAGCAACCTACTGAGGACGAACCTAACAACCTACTGAGGATGAACCTAACAACCTACTGAGGATGAACCTAGCAACCTACCCACAAACTACTGAGGATGAACCTAACAACCTACTGAGGACGAACCTAACAACCTACTGAGGACGAACCTAACAACCTACTGAGGATGAACCTAACAACCTACTGAGGATGAACCTAGCAACCTACTGAGGATGAACCTAACAACCTACTGAGGATGAACCTAGCAACCTACTGAGGATGAACCTAGCAACCTACTGAGGATGAACCTAGCAACCTACTGAGGATGAACCCAACAACCTACCCACAAACTACTGAGGATGAACCTAACAACCTACTGAGGATGAACCTAACAACCTACTGAGGATGAACCTAACAACCTACTGAGGACGAACCTAACAACCTACTGAGGATGAACCTAACAACCTACCCACAAACTACTGAGGAGGAACCTAACAACCTACTGAGGATGAACCTAACAACCTACTGAGGATGAACCTAGCAACCTACTGAGGATGAACCTAACAACCTACCCACGCTCTCATGAGGATGAACCTAACAACCTACTGAGGATGAACCTAACAACCTACTGAGGATGAACCTAACAACCTACTGAGGATGAACCTAACAACCTACTGAGGATGAACCTAACAACCTACTGAGGATGAACCTAGCAACCTACTGAGGATGAACCTAACAACCTACTGAGGATGAACCTAACAACCTACTGAGGATGAACCTAGCAACCTACCCACAAACTACTGAGGACGAACCTAACAACCTACTGAGGACGAACCTAACAACCTACTGAGGACGAACCTAACAACCTACTGAGGATGAACCTAACAATCTACTGAGGATGAACCTAGCAACCTACTGAGGATGAACCTAGCAACCTACTGAGGACGAACCTAACAACCTACTGAGGATGAACCTAACAACCTACTGAGGATGAACCTAACAACCTACTGAGGATGAACCTAGCAACCTACCCACAAACTACTGAGGATGAACCTAACAACCTACTGAGGACGAACCTAACAACCTACTGAGGACGAACCTAACAACCTACTGAGGATGAACCTAACAACCTACTGAGGATGAACCTAGCAACCTACTGAGGATGAACCTAACAACCTACTGAGGATGAACCTAGCAACCTACTGAGGATGAACCTAGCAACCTACTGAGGATGAACCCAACAACCTACCCACAAACTACTGAGGATGAACCTAACAACCTACTGAGGATGAACCTAACAACCTACTGAGGATGAACCTAACAACCTACCTAGCAACCTACTGAGGATGAACCTAGCAACCTACCCACAAACTACTGAGGAGGACCTAACAACCTACTGAGGATGAACCTAACAACCTACTGAGGATGAACCTAACAACCTACTGAGGATGGACCTAACAACCTACTGAGGATGAACCTAGCAACCTACCCACAAACTACTGAGGATGAACCTAGCAACCTACCCACAAACTACTGAGGAGGACCTAACAACCTACCCACACACTACTGAGGAGGAACCTAACAACAAACTACTGAGGATGAACTTAACAACCTACTGAGGATGAACCTAACAACCTACTGAGGATGAACCTAGCAACCTACTGAGGATGAACCTAGCAACCTACTGAGGATGAACCTAGCAACCTACTGAGGATGAACCTAACAACCTACTGAGGATGAACCTAACAACCTACTGAGGATGAACCTAGCAACCTACTGAGGATGAACCTAACAACTTACTGAGGATGAACCTAACAACCTACCCACGCTCTCATGAGGATGAATCTAGCAACCTACTGAGGATGAACCTAACAACCTACCCACAAACTACTGAGGATGAACCTAACAACCTACCCACAAACTACTGAGGACGAACCTAACAACCTACTGAGGACGAACCTAACAACCTACTGAGGACGAACCTAACAACCTACTGAGGATGAACCTAACAATCTACTGAGGATGAACCTAGCAACCTACTGAGGATGAACCTAGCAACCTACTGAGGACGAACCTAACAACCTACTGAGGATGAACCTAACAACCTACTGAGGATGAACCTAACAACCTACTGAGGATGAACCTAGCAACCTACCCACAAACTACTGAGGATGAACCTAACAACCTACTGAGGACGAACCTAACAACCTACTGAGGACGAACCTAACAACCTACTGAGGATGAACCTAACAACCTACTGAGGATGAACCTAGCAACCTACTGAGGATGAACCTAACAACCTACTGAGGATGAACCTAGCAACCTACTGAGGATGAACCTAGCAACCTACTGAGGATGAACCCAACAACCTACCCACAAACTACTGAGGATGAACCTAACAACCTACTGAGGATGAACCTAACAACCTACTGAGGATGAACCTAACAACCTACCTAGCAACCTACTGAGGATGAACCTAGCAACCTACCCACAAACTACTGAGGAGGACCTAACAACCTACTGAGGATGAACCTAACAACCTACTGAGGATGAACCTAACAACCTACTGAGGATGGACCTAACAACCTACTGAGGATGAACCTAGCAACCTACCCACAAACTACTGAGGATGAACCTAGCAACCTACCCACAAACTACTGAGGAGGACCTAACAACCTACCCACACACTACTGAGGAGGAACCTAACAACAAACTACTGAGGATGAACTTAACAACCTACTGAGGATGAACCTAACAACCTACTGAGGATGAACCTAGCAACCTACTGAGGATGAACCTAGCAACCTACTGAGGATGAACCTAGCAACCTACTGAGGATGAACCTAACAACCTACTGAGGATGAACCTAACAACCTACTGAGGATGAACCTAGCAACCTACTGAGGATGAACCTAACAACTTACTGAGGATGAACCTAACAACCTACCCACGCTCTCATGAGGATGAATCTAGCAACCTACTGAGGATGAACCTAACAACCTACCCACAAACTACTGAGGATGAACCTAACAACCTACCCACAACCTACTGAGGATGAACCTAACAACCTACCCACAAACTACTGAGGATGAACCTAACAACCTACTCACAACCTACTGAGGATGAACCTAAAAACCTACCCACGCTCTCATGAGGATGAACCTAACAACCTACCCACAAACTACTGAGAAGGACGTAACAACCTACCCACAAACTACTGAGGATGAACCTAACAACCTACCCACAAACTACTGAGGATGAACCTAACAACCTACCCACGCTCTCATGAGGATGAACCTAACAACCTACTGAGGAGGAACCTAGCAACCTACTGAGGATGAACCTAACAACCTACTGAGGATGAACCTAACAACCTACTGAGGATGAACCTAACAACCTACTGAGGATGAACCTAACAACCTACTGAGGATGAACCTAACAACCTACTGAGGAGGAACCTAACAACCTACCTAGCAACCTACTGAGGATGAACCTAACAACCTACCTAACAACCTACTGAGGATGAACCTAACAACCTACCTAACAACCTACTGAGGATGAACCTAACAACCTACTGAGGATGAACCTAACAACCTACCCACAAACTACTGAGGATGAACCTAACAACCTACCCACAAACTACTGAGGATGAACCTAACAACCTACCTAACAACCTACTGAGGATGAACCTAACAACCTACTGAGGATGAACCTAACAACCTACCCACAAACTACTGAGGATGAACCTAACAACTTACTGAGGATGAACCTAACAACCTACCCACGCTCTCATGAGGATGAATCTAGCAACCTACTGAGGATGAACCTAACAACCTACCCACAAACTACTGAGGATGAACCTAACAACCTACCCACAACCTACTGAGGATGAACCTAACAACCTACCCACAAACTACTGAGGATGAACCTAACAACCTACTCACAACCTACTGAGGATGAACCTAAAAACCTACCCACGCTCTCATGAGGATGAACCTAACAACCTACCCACAAACTACTGAGAAGGACGTAACAACCTACCCACAAACTACTGAGGATGAACCTAACAACCTACCCACAAACTACTGAGGATGAACCTAACAACCTACCCACGCTCTCATGAGGATGAACCTAACAACCTACTGAGGAGGAACCTAGCAACCTACTGAGGATGAACCTAACAACCTACTGAGGATGAACCTAACAACCTACTGAGGATGAACCTAACAACCTACTGAGGATGAACCTAACAACCTACTGAGGATGAACCTAACAACCTACTGAGGAGGAACCTAACAACCTACCTAGCAACCTACTGAGGATGAACCTAACAACCTACCTAACAACCTACTGAGGATGAACCTAACAACCTACCTAACAACCTACTGAGGATGAACCTAACAACCTACTGAGGATGAACCTAACAACCTACCCACAAACTACTGAGGATGAACCTAACAACCTACCCACAAACTACTGAGGATGAACCTAACAACCTACTGAGGATGAACCTAACAACCTACTGAGGATGAACCCAACAACCTACTGAGGATGAACCCAACAACCTACTGAGGATGAACCTAACAACCTACTGAGGATGAACCCAACAACCTACCCACAAACTACTGAGGACGAACCTAACAACCTACTGAGGACGAACCTAACAACCTACTGAGGATGAACCTAACAACCTACTGAGGATGAACCTAACAACCTACCCACAACCTACTGAGGACGAACCTAACAACCTACTGAGGATGAACCTAACAACCTACTGAGGATGAACCTAACAACCTACTGAGGATGAACCCAGCAACCTACTGAGGATGAACCTAGCAACCTACTGAGGATGAACCTAACAACCTACTGAGGACGAACCTAACAACCTACTGAGGACGAACCTAACAACCTACTGAGGACGAACCTAACAACCTACTGAGGATGAACCTAACAATCTACTGAGGATGAACCTAGCAACCTACTGAGGATGAACCTAGCAACCTACTGAGGACGAACCTAACAACCTACTGAGGATGAACCTAACAACCTACTGAGGATGAACCTAACAACCTACTGAGGATGAACCTAGCAACCTACCCACAAACTACTGAGGATGAACCTAACAACCTACTGAGGACGAACCTAACAACCTACTGAGGACGAACCTAACAACCTACTGAGGATGAACCTAACAACCTACTGAGGATGAACCTAGCAACCTACTGAGGATGAACCTAACAACCTACTGAGGATGAACCTAGCAACCTACTGAGGATGAACCTAGCAACCTACTGAGGATGAACCCAACAACCTACCCACAAACTACTGAGGATGAACCTAACAACCTACTGAGGATGAACCTAACAACCTACTGAGGATGAACCTAACAACCTACCTAGCAACCTACTGAGGATGAACCTAACAACCTACCCACGCTCTCATGAGGATGAACCTAACAACCTACTGAGGAGGAACCTAGCAACCTACTGAGGATGAACCTAACAACCTACTGAGGATGAACCTAACAACCTACTGAGGATGAACCTAACAACCTACTGAGGATGAACCTAACAACCTACCTAACAACCTACTGAGGATGAACCTAACAACCTACCTAACAACCTACTGAGGATGAACCTAACAACCTACTGAGGATGAACCTAACAACCTACCCACAAACTACTGAGGATGAACCTAACAACCTACCCACAAACTACTGAGGACGAACCTAACAACCTACTGAGGATGAACCTAACAACCTACTGAGGATGAACCTAGCAACCTACTGAGGATGAACCTAACAACCTACTGAGGATGAACCTAGCAACCTACTGAGGATGAACCTAGCAACCTACTGAGGATGAACCCAACAACCTACCCACAAACTACTGAGGATGAACCTAACAACCTACTGAGGATGAACCTAACAACCTACTGAGGATGAACCTAACAACCTACCTAGCAACCTACTGAGGATGAACCTAGCAACCTACCCACAAACTACTGAGGAGGACCTAACAACCTACTGAGGATGAACCTAACAACCTACTGAGGATGAACCTAACAACCTACTGAGGATGGACCTAACAACCTACTGAGGATGAACCTAGCAACCTACCCACAAACTACTGAGGATGAACCTAGCAACCTACCCACAAACTACTGAGGAGGACCTAACAACCTACCCACACACTACTGAGGAGGAACCTAACAACAAACTACTGAGGATGAACTTAACAACCTACTGAGGATGAACCTAACAACCTACTGAGGATGAACCTAGCAACCTACTGAGGATGAACCTAGCAACCTACTGAGGATGAACCTAGCAACCTACTGAGGATGAACCTAACAACCTACTGAGGATGAACCTAACAACCTACTGAGGATGAACCTAGCAACCTACTGAGGATGAACCTAACAACTTACTGAGGATGAACCTAACAACCTACCCACGCTCTCATGAGGATGAATCTAGCAACCTACTGAGGATGAACCTAACAACCTACCCACAAACTACTGAGGATGAACCTAACAACCTACCCACAACCTACTGAGGATGAACCTAACAACCTACCCACAAACTACTGAGGATGAACCTAACAACCTACTCACAACCTACTGAGGATGAACCTAAAAACCTACCCACGCTCTCATGAGGATGAACCTAACAACCTACCCACAAACTACTGAGAAGGACGTAACAACCTACCCACAAACTACTGAGGATGAACCTAACAACCTACCCACAAACTACTGAGGATGAACCTAACAACCTACCCACGCTCTCATGAGGATGAACCTAACAACCTACTGAGGAGGAACCTAGCAACCTACTGAGGATGAACCTAACAACCTACTGAGGATGAACCTAACAACCTACTGAGGATGAACCTAACAACCTACTGAGGATGAACCTAACAACCTACTGAGGATGAACCTAACAACCTACTGAGGAGGAACCTAACAACCTACCTAGCAACCTACTGAGGATGAACCTAACAACCTACCTAACAACCTACTGAGGATGAACCTAACAACCTACCTAACAACCTACTGAGGATGAACCTAACAACCTACTGAGGATGAACCTAACAACCTACCCACAAACTACTGAGGATGAACCTAACAACCTACCCACAAACTACTGAGGATGAACCTAACAACCTACCTAACAACCTACTGAGGATGAACCTAACAACCTACTGAGGATGAACCTAACAACCTACCCACAAACTACTGAGGATGAACCTAACAACTTACTGAGGATGAACCTAACAACCTACCCACGCTCTCATGAGGATGAATCTAGCAACCTACTGAGGATGAACCTAACAACCTACCCACAAACTACTGAGGATGAACCTAACAACCTACCCACAACCTACTGAGGATGAACCTAACAACCTACCCACAAACTACTGAGGATGAACCTAACAACCTACTCACAACCTACTGAGGATGAACCTAAAAACCTACCCACGCTCTCATGAGGATGAACCTAACAACCTACCCACAAACTACTGAGAAGGACGTAACAACCTACCCACAAACTACTGAGGATGAACCTAACAACCTACCCACAAACTACTGAGGATGAACCTAACAACCTACCCACGCTCTCATGAGGATGAACCTAACAACCTACTGAGGAGGAACCTAGCAACCTACTGAGGATGAACCTAACAACCTACTGAGGATGAACCTAACAACCTACTGAGGATGAACCTAACAACCTACTGAGGATGAACCTAACAACCTACTGAGGATGAACCTAACAACCTACTGAGGAGGAACCTAACAACCTACCTAGCAACCTACTGAGGATGAACCTAACAACCTACCTAACAACCTACTGAGGATGAACCTAACAACCTACCTAACAACCTACTGAGGATGAACCTAACAACCTACTGAGGATGAACCTAACAACCTACCCACAAACTACTGAGGATGAACCTAACAACCTACCCACAAACTACTGAGGATGAACCTAACAACCTACTGAGGATGAACCTAACAACCTACTGAGGATGAACCCAACAACCTACTGAGGATGAACCCAACAACCTACTGAGGATGAACCTAACAACCTACTGAGGATGAACCCAACAACCTACCCACAAACTACTGAGGACGAACCTAACAACCTACTGAGGACGAACCTAACAACCTACTGAGGATGAACCTAACAACCTACTGAGGATGAACCTAACAACCTACCCACAACCTACTGAGGACGAACCTAACAACCTACTGAGGATGAACCTAACAACCTACTGAGGATGAACCTAACAACCTACTGAGGATGAACCCAGCAACCTACTGAGGATGAACCTAGCAACCTACTGAGGATGAACCTAACAACCTACTGAGGACGAACCTAACAACCTACTGAGGACGAACCTAACAACCTACTGAGGACGAACCTAACAACCTACTGAGGATGAACCTAACAATCTACTGAGGATGAACCTAGCAACCTACTGAGGATGAACCTAGCAACCTACTGAGGACGAACCTAACAACCTACTGAGGATGAACCTAACAACCTACTGAGGATGAACCTAACAACCTACTGAGGATGAACCTAGCAACCTACCCACAAACTACTGAGGATGAACCTAACAACCTACTGAGGACGAACCTAACAACCTACTGAGGACGAACCTAACAACCTACTGAGGATGAACCTAACAACCTACTGAGGATGAACCTAGCAACCTACTGAGGATGAACCTAACAACCTACTGAGGATGAACCTAGCAACCTACTGAGGATGAACCTAGCAACCTACTGAGGATGAACCCAACAACCTACCCACAAACTACTGAGGATGAACCTAACAACCTACTGAGGATGAACCTAACAACCTACTGAGGATGAACCTAACAACCTACCTAGCAACCTACTGAGGATGAACCTAACAACCTACCCACGCTCTCATGAGGATGAACCTAACAACCTACTGAGGAGGAACCTAGCAACCTACTGAGGATGAACCTAACAACCTACTGAGGATGAACCTAACAACCTACTGAGGATGAACCTAACAACCTACTGAGGAGGAACCTAACAACCTACCTAGCAACCTACTGAGGATGAACCTAACAACCTACCTAACAACCTACTGAGGATGAACCTAACAACCTACCTAACAACCTACTGAGGATGAACCTAACAACCTACTGAGGATGAACCTAACAACCTACCCACAAACTACTGAGGATGAACCTAACAACCTACCCACAAACTACTGAGGATGAACCTAACAACCTACTGAGGATGAACCTAACAACCTACTGAGGATGAACCCAACAACCTACTGAGGATGAACCCAACAACCTACTGAGGATGAACCCAACAACCTACCCACAAACTACTGAGGACGAACCTAACAACCTACTGAGGATGAACCTAACAACCTACTGAGGATGAACCTAACAACCTACCCACAACCTACTGAGGACGAACCTAACAACCTACTGAGGATGAACCTAACAACCTACTGAGGATGAACCTAACAACCTACTGAGGATGAACCCAACAACCTACTGAGGATGAACCCAGCAACCTACTGAGGATGAACCTAACAACCTACTCAGGACGAACCTAACAATCTACTGAGGATGAACCTAGCAACCTACTGAGGATGAACCTAGCAACCTACTGAGGACGAACCTAACAACCTACTGAGGATGAACCTAACAACCTACTGAGGATGAACCTAGCAACCTACCCACAAACTACTGAGGATGAACCTAACAACCTACTGAGGACGAACCTAACAACCTACTGAGGACGAACCTAACAACCTACTGAGGATGAACCTAACAACCTACTGAGGATGAACCTAGCAACCTACTGAGGATGAACCTAACAACCTACTGAGGATGAACCTAGCAACCTACTGAGGATGAACCTAGCAACCTACTGAGGATGAACCTAGCAACCTACTGAGGATGAACCCAACAACCTACCCACAAACTACTGAGGATGAACCTAACAACCTACTGAGGATGAACCTAACAACCTACTGAGGATGAACCTAACAACCTACTGAGGACGAACCTAACAACCTACTGAGGATGAACCTAACAACCTACCCACAAACTACTGAGGAGGAACCTAACAACCTACTGAGGATGAACCTAACAACCTACTGAGGATGAACCTAGCAACCTACTGAGGATGAACCTAACAACCTACCCACGCTCTCATGAGGATGAACCTAACAACCTACTGAGGATGGACCTAACAACCTACTGAGGATGAACCTAGCAACCTACTGAGGATGAACCTAACAACCTACTGAGGATGAACCTAACAACCTACTGAGGATGAACCTAACAACCTACTGAGGATGAACCTAACAACCTACTGAGGATGAACCTAGCAACCTACTGAGGATGAACCTAACAACCTACTGAGGATGAACCTAACAACCTACTGAGGATGAACCTAGCAACCTACCCACAAACTACTGAGGACGAACCTAACAACCTACTGAGGACGAACCTAACAACCTACTGAGGACGAACCTAACAACCTACTGAGGATGAACCTAACAATCTACTGAGGATGAACCTAGCAACCTACTGAGGATGAACCTAGCAACCTACTGAGGACGAACCTAACAACCTACTGAGGATGAACCTAACAACCTACTGAGGATGAACCTAACAACCTACTGAGGATGAACCTAGCAACCTACCCACAAACTACTGAGGATGAACCTAACAACCTACTGAGGACGAACCTAACAACCTACTGAGGACGAACCTAACAACCTACTGAGGATGAACCTAACAACCTACTGAGGATGAACCTAGCAACCTACTGAGGATGAACCTAACAACCTACTGAGGATGAACCTAGCAACCTACTGAGGATGAACCTAGCAACCTACTGAGGATGAACCCAACAACCTACCCACAAACTACTGAGGATGAACCTAACAACCTACTGAGGATGAACCTAACAACCTACTGAGGATGAACCTAACAACCTACCTAGCAACCTACTGAGGATGAACCTAACAACCTACCCACGCTCTCATGAGGATGAACCTAACAACCTACTGAGGAGGAACCTAGCAACCTACTGAGGATGAACCTAACAACCTACTGAGGATGAACCTAACAACCTACTGAGGATGAACCTAACAACCTACTGAGGAGGAACCTAACAACCTACCTAGCAACCTACTGAGGATGAACCTAACAACCTACCTAACAACCTACTGAGGATGAACCTAACAACCTACCTAACAACCTACTGAGGATGAACCTAACAACCTACTGAGGATGAACCTAACAACCTACCCACAAACTACTGAGGATGAACCTAACAACCTACCCACAAACTACTGAGGATGAACCTAACAACCTACTGAGGATGAACCTAACAACCTACTGAGGATGAACCCAACAACCTACTGAGGATGAACCCAACAACCTACTGAGGATGAACCCAACAACCTACTGAGGATGAACCTAACAACCTACTGAGGATGAACCCAACAACCTACCCACAAACTACTGAGGACGAACCTAACAACCTACTGAGGATGAACCTAACAACCTACTGAGGATGAACCTAACAACCTACCCACAACCTACTGAGGACGAACCTAACAACCTACTGAGGATGAACCTAACAACCTACTGAGGATGAACCTAGCAACCTACTGAGGATGAACCCAACAACCTACCCACAAACTACTGAGGATGAACCTAACAACCTACTGAGGATGAACCTAACAACCTACTGAGGATGAACCTAACAACCTACTGAGGACGAACCTAACAACCTACTGAGGATGAACCTAACAACCTACCCACAAACTACTGAGGAGGAACCTAACAACCTACTGAGGATGAACCTAACAACCTACTGAGGATGAACCTAGCAACCTACTGAGGATGAACCTAACAACCTACCCACGCTCTCATGAGGATGAACCTAACAACCTACTGAGGATGGACCTAACAACCTACTGAGGATGAACCTAGCAACCTACTGAGGATGAACCTAACAACCTACTGAGGATGAACCTAACAACCTACTGAGGATGAACCTAACAACCTACTGAGGATGAACCTAACAACCTACTGAGGATGAACCTAGCAACCTACTGAGGATGAACCTAACAACCTACTGAGGATGAACCTAACAACCTACTGAGGATGAACCTAGCAACCTACCCACAAACTACTGAGGACGAACCTAACAACCTACTGAGGACGAACCTAACAACCTACTGAGGACGAACCTAACAACCTACTGAGGATGAACCTAACAATCTACTGAGGATGAACCTAGCAACCTACTGAGGATGAACCTAGCAACCTACTGAGGACGAACCTAACAACCTACTGAGGATGAACCTAACAACCTACTGAGGATGAACCTAACAACCTACTGAGGATGAACCTAGCAACCTACCCACAAACTACTGAGGATGAACCTAACAACCTACTGAGGACGAACCTAACAACCTACTGAGGACGAACCTAACAACCTACTGAGGATGAACCTAACAACCTACTGAGGATGAACCTAGCAACCTACTGAGGATGAACCTAACAACCTACTGAGGATGAACCTAGCAACCTACTGAGGATGAACCTAGCAACCTACTGAGGATGAACCCAACAACCTACCCACAAACTACTGAGGATGAACCTAACAACCTACTGAGGATGAACCTAACAACCTACTGAGGATGAACCTAACAACCTACCTAGCAACCTACTGAGGATGAACCTAACAACCTACCCACGCTCTCATGAGGATGAACCTAACAACCTACTGAGGAGGAACCTAGCAACCTACTGAGGATGAACCTAACAACCTACTGAGGATGAACCTAACAACCTACTGAGGATGAACCTAACAACCTACTGAGGAGGAACCTAACAACCTACCT
>NC_092101.1:55587320-55702320 GCF_045679555.1 Salvelinus alpinus
GGAACGATACGAGGTGGCAAACCAGCATAGGTATAACACACACTGACTAACGAGGTGACACCAATCAGCCCCACGTGCTAATCTACTTTACGTGCTAATGTGCAAACTCAAAACAGAAATGGAAAAACCAAATCCTGTAACAGTAGTTATCATGTAAACCACAAATATAATGTTCTTAAATAATGTTCATTTAATATTTAGTGAAGACATCATTATTTAGAGTATCTGTTAATCCTTTGGCACACAATTTGGTAAAAAAAAAGGTATGTTTTTCATTCATTAATCATTTGAACCGGATCGATGCTTACCTGTGAATCTTAAACATTTGAACCGGATCGATGCTTACCTGTGAATCTTAAACATTTAAACCGGATCGATGCTTACCTGTGAATCTTAAACATTTGAACCGGATCGATGCTTACCTGTGAATCTTAAACATTTAAACCGGATCGATGCTTACCTGTGAATCTTAAACATTTGAGCCGGATCGATGCTTACCTGTGAATCTTAAACATTTGAGCCGGATCGATGCTTACCTGTGAATCTTAAACATTTGAGCCGGATCGATGCTTACCTGTGAATCTTAAACATTTGAGCCGGATCGATGCTTACCTGTGAATCTTAAACATTTGAGCTGGGGACCGTTGCTCATCTGTGAATCTTACATAATTTGTCTCTACCATGTAATACTAATTAGTCCTGTTGCCATACTGTTAGTTTTACATCTATTTCGACTGTTAGTGTTACGTTTATATAGACTGTTAGTGTTACGTTTATATAGACTGTTAGTGTTACGTTTATATAGACTGTTAGTGTTACGTTTATATAGACTGTTAGTGTTACGTTTATATAGACTGTTAGTGTTACGTTTATATAGACTGTTAGTGTTACGTTTATATAGACTGTTAGTGTTACATTTATATAGACTGTTAGATTTAAATCAAATCAAATCAAATTTTATTAGTCACATACACATGGTTAGCAGATGTTAATGCGAGTGTAGCGAAATGCTTGTGCTTCTAGTTCCGACAATGCAGTAATAACAACAAGTAATCTAACCTAACAATTCCACAACTACTACCTTATACACACAAGTGTAAAGGGATAAAGAATATGTACATAAAGATATATGAATGAGTGATGGTACAGAACGGCATAGGCAAGATGCAGTAGATGGTATAGAGTACGGTATATACATATGAGATGAGTACTGTAGGGTATGTAAACATAAAGTGGCATAGTTTAAAGTGGCTAGTGGTACATGTATTACATAAAGATGGCAAGATGCAGTAGATGATATAGAGTACAGTATATACATATACATATGAGATGAGTAATGTAGGGTATGTAAACATTATATTAAGTGGCATTGTTTAAAGTGGCTAGTGGTACATTTTTACATAATTTCCATCAATTTCCATTATTAAAGTGAGCTGGAGTTGAGTCAGTATGTTGGCAGCGGCCGCTAAATGTTAGTGGTGGCTGTTTAACAGTCTGATGGCCTTGAGATAGAAGCTGTTTTTCAGTCTCTCGGTCCCTGCTTTGATGCACCTGTACTGACCTCGCCTTCTGGATGATAGCGGGGTGAACAGGCAGTGGCTTGGGTGGTTGTTGTCCTTGATGATCTTTATGGCCTTCCTGTGACATCGGGTGGTGTAGGTGTCCTGGAGGGCAGGTAGTTTGCCCCCGGTGATGCGTTCTGCAGACCTCACTACCCTCTGGAGAGCCTTACGGTTGTGGGCGGAGCAGTTGCCGTACCAGGCGGTGATACAGCCCGACAGGATGCTTTCGATTGTGCATCTGTAGAAGTTTGTGAGTGCTTTTGGTGACAAGCCGAATTTCTTCAGCCTCCTGAGGTTGAAGAGGCGCTGCTGCGCCTTCTTCACAACGCTGTCTGTGTGGGTGGACCAATTCAGTTTGTCCGTGATGTGTACACCGAGGAACTTAAAACTTTCCACCTTCTCCACTACTGACCCGTCGATGTGGATAGGGGGGTGCTCCCTCTGCTGTTTCCTGAAGTCCACAATCATCTCCTTTGTTTTGTTGACGTTGAGTGTGAGGTTATTTTCCTGACACCACACTCCGAGGGCCCTCACCTCCTCCCTGTAGGCCGTCTCGTCGTTGTTGGTAATCAAGCCTACCACTGTAGTGTCATCCGCAAACTTGATGATTGAGTTGGAGGCGTGCATGGCCACGCAGTCGTGGGTGAACAGGGAGTACAGGAGAGGGCTCAGAACGCACCCTTGTGGGGCCCCAGTGTTGAGGATCAGCGGGGTGGAGATGTTGTTACCTACCCTCACCACCTGGGGGCGGCCCGTCAGGAAGTCCAGGACCCAGTTGCACAGGGCGGGGTCGAGACCCAGGGTCTCGAGCTTGATGACGAGTTTGGAGGGTACTATGGTGTTAAATGCTGAGCTGTAATCGATGAACAGCATTCTCACATGGGTATTCCTCTTGTCCAGATGGGTTAGGGCAGTGTGCAGTGTGGTTGCGATTGCGTCGTCTGTGGACCTATTGGGTCGGTAAGCAAATTGGAGTGGGTCTAGGGTGTCCGGTAGGGTGGAGGTGATATGGTCCTTGACTAGTCTCTCAAAGCACTTCATGATGACGGAAGTGAGTGCTACGGGGCGGTAGTCGTTTAGCTCAGTTACCTTAGCTTTCTTGGGAACAGGAACAATGGTGGCCCTCTTGAAGCATGTGGGAACAGCAGACTGGGATAAGGATTGATTGAATATGTCCGTAAACACACCAGCCAGCTGGTCTGCGCATGCTCTGAGGACGCGGCTGGGAATGCCGTCTGGGCCTGCAGCCTTGCGAGGGTTAACACGTTTAAATGTTTTACTCACCTCGGCTGCAGTGAAGGAGAGCCCGCAGGTTTTGGTAGCGGGCCGTGTCAGTGGCACTGTATTGTCCTCAAAGCGGGCAAAAAAGTTATTTAGCCTGTCTGGGAGCAAGACATCCTGGTCCGCGACGGGGCTGGTTTTCTTTTTGTAATCCGTGATAGACTGTAGACCCTGCCACATACCTCTTGTGTCTGAGCTGTTGAATTGCGACTCTATTTTGTCTCTGTACTGGGACTTAGCCTGTTTGATTGCCTTGCGGAGAGAATAGCTACACTGTTTGTATTCGGTCATGTTTCCGGTCACCTTGCCCTGGTTAAAAGCAGTGGTTCGCGCTTTCAGTTTCACGCGAATGCTGCAGTCAATCCACGGTTTCTGGTTTGGGAATGTTTTAATCGTTGCTGTGGGTACGACATCGTCAATGCACTTCCTAATGAACTCGATATTGTTGTTGGACGCAATGCGGAACATATTCCAATCCGCGTGATCGAAGCAGTCTTGAAGCGTGGATTCAGATTGGTCGGACCAGCGTTGAACAGACCTGAGCGCGGGAGCTTGTTGTTTGAGTTTCTATTTGTAGGCTGGAATCAACAAAATGGAGTCGTGGTCAGCTTTTCCGAAAGGGGGGCGGGGGAGGGCCTTATATGCGTCGCGGAAATTAGTATAACAATGATCTAGGGTTTTTCCAGCCCTGGTAGCACAATCGATATGCTGATAGAATTTAGGGAGTTTTGTTTTTAGATTAGCCTTGTTAAAATCCCCAGCTACGATGAATGCAGCCTCAGGGTGTGTGGTTTCCAGTTTACAAAGAGTCAGATAAAGTTCGTTCAGGGCCATCGATGTGTCTGCTTGGGGGGGAATATATACGGCTGTGATTATGATCGAAGAGAATTCCCTTGGTAGATAATGCGGTCGACATTTGATTGTGAGGAGTTCTAGATCAGGTGAACAGAATGACTTGAGTTCCTGTGTGTTGTTATGATGATCACACCACGTCTTGTTAATCATAAGGCATACCCCCCCGCCCCTCTTCTTACCAGAAAGATGTATGTTTCTGTCGGCGCGATGCGTGAAGAAACCAGCTGGCTGCACCGACTCCGTTAGCGTCTCTTGAGTTAGCCATGTTTCCGTGAAGCATTTACGTTTATATAGACTGTTAGTGTTACATTTATATAGACTGTTAGATTTACGTTTATATAGACTGTTAGTGTTACATTTATATAGACTGTTAGATTTACGTTTATATAGACTGTTAGTGTTACGTTTATATAGACTGTTAGTGTTACGTTTATATAGACTGTTAGTGTATACCAGGTGTACCACGGCAACCTGGGACACCGTGGTTAAAGAAATATTAAATAAAAGCTCCCAAAAAATATCCTGTTTCATGTTGATCTTCCATTGTGTTCTAGGTGCTGTACCATAATGATCACTGTACTACTATTGTAATACTGATCAGTATTAACACGTCTTTCCTTGTGTTCTAGGTGCTGGATAAGTACAACCCCCCGGACCACTTCCTCCCAGAGTCCTACACCTGTTTCTTCCTCCTGAAGCTGCCCAGGTATTCCTGTAAGCAGGTGCTGGAGGAGAAGCTGAAATACGCCATTCACTTCTGCAAGAGTATTGATACAGACGACTACGCTCGAATCGCTCTGACCGGAGAACCCACCGCGGATAACAGCTCTGAAGACTCAGACAATGAGGACGCAGACTCCTTCGCCTCTGACTCCACGCAGGACTACCTGACAGGCCACTGACCCCTGACCCCTAACCAGCTTCTCTGACTCCACGCAGGACTACCTGACAGGCCACTGACCCCTGACCCCTAACCAGCTTCTCTGACTCCACGCAGGACTACCTGACAGGCCACTGACCCCTGACCCCTAACCAGCTTCTCTGACTCCACGCAGGACTACCTGACAGGCCACTGACCCCTGACCCCTAACCAGCTTCTCTGACTCCACGCAGGACTACCTGACAGGCCACTGACCCCTGACCCCTAACCAGCTTCTCTGACTCCACGCAGGACTACCTGACAGGCCACTGACCCCTGACCCCTAACCAGCTTCTCTGACTCCACGCAGGACTACCTGACAGGCCACTGACCCCTGACCCCTAACCATCTTGTCTGACTCCACACAGGACTACCTGACAAGCCACTGACCTTTAACCCCTGACCCATCTTCTCTGACTCCACGCTGGACTAGCTGACAGGCCACTGACCCTTATAACCCCTTCCTACGACCCCTGACTCCAGGAGCCTAAGGGTGAGCAGGGAAGGGCCCATATTAAAAGCTCAGCTGTAAAGACTAAATGAAAGATATGTCTGTGTTAGTTAATCACCTATGAATACATCATTACATACCTGCATTCTACTAAGACTAAACCTGATGTGAAAAAAATATATATAATGTTCAATGTGCTTTAAGAGAAGAAGAGACAGACAGTGGAATCCCGAATGGCACCCTATTTCTTATCTAGCAGCTCCCAGGTCCGGCACACTACGTAGGCAATAGGATGTAATTTGGGAGACACAGGAAGTGAGCGTTGAGATGGTACACACGTCGTTGTGTCTTCTGAAGTGGTGTTTCGTCTATAGAACAACGTTACAGCTGTAGGTGTTACAGAGAACAGGCTGTTTCATCTATAGAACAACGTTACAGCTGTAGGTGTTACAGAGAACAGGCTGTTTCATCTATAGAACAAGGACCGCCATTCAAATCAATGATGGCATAATGGCTGCATCCTGCCTGGCTGTCCTGTCTATAGATTCTATATCTGTGGTGCCCTGTGCTACAACTGTGACTACTTACAGAACCTGTCTGTCTCTAGTTTGTTGTACAGTAAACTGATGTGACAAAATGAGTAGTATTATTTAGTTATTGTTTTGGGTAATAATAGTAGTTTCTTTTTATAGGAACATTTTTAACAAAACAATTGGCAGTGTTCTACAGTTGACGTTGTGTCAATCAGAAGAGAGTCAAGTGAAGGGTGGCTTTAATGTGCGTTCCAAATGGCACACCATTCACTAACTAGTGCACTACTATACCATAGGGCACTGGTCAAATGTAGTGCACTACTATACCATAGGGCACTGATCAAATGTAGTGCACTACTATACCATAGGGCACTGGTCAAATGTAGTGCACTACTATACCATAGGGCACTGGTCAAATGTAGTGCACTACTATACCATAGGGCTGCCATTTTACGCATCTTTGAATGTGTCCTGTCTCTCTACCCCTCCTGACTGTGTCCTGTCTCTCTACCCCTCCTGACTGTGTCCTGTCTCTACCCCTCCTGACTGTGTCCTGTCTCTACCCCTCCTGACTGTGTCCTGTCTCTACCCCTCCTGACTGTGTCCTCTCTCTACCCCTCCTGACTGTGTCCTGTCTCTCTCTCGACCCCTCCTGACTGTGTCCTGTCTCCCTACCCCTCCTGACTGTGTCCTGTCTCTCGACCCCTCCTGACTGTGTCCTGTCTCTCTCTCTACCCCTCCTGACTGTGTCCTGTCTCTCTCTCTACCCCTCCTGACTGTGTCCTGTCTCTCTCTCTACCCCTCCTGACTGTGTCCTGTCTGTCTCTACCCCTCCTGACTGTGTCCTGTCTCTCTCTACCCCTCCTGACTGTGTCCTGTCTCCCTACCCCTCCTGACTGTGTCCTGTCTCTCGACCCCTCCTGACTGTGTCCTGTCTCTCGACCCCTCCTGACTGTGTCCTGTCTCTCGACCCCTCCTGACTGTGTCCTGTCTCTCGACCCCTCCTGACTGTGTCCTGTCTCTCGACCCCTCCTGACTGTGTCCTGTCTCTCGACCCCTCCTGACTGTGTCCTGTCTCTCGACCCCTCCTGACTGTGTCCTGTCTCTCTCTCTACCCCTCCTGACTGTGTCCTGTATCCCTACCCCTCCTGACTGTGTCCTGTCTCTCTCTCGACCCCTCCTGACTGTGTCCTGTCTCTCTCTCGACCCCTCCTGACTGTGTCCTGTCTCCCTACCCCTCCTGACTGTGTCCTGTCTCTCTACCCCTCCTGACTGTGTCCTGTCTCTCTCTCTACCCCTCCTGACTGTGTCCTGTCTCCCTACCCCTCCCCTGACACCATGTGTATACACTGTCCGTCCTCTGGAATGTATATAGTGCCATGTACTTATTAAAAAGGTCTCATTCCCACATAATAAATGTTAATAAATGATGTTAATACATTTAAATGAAAGCCTGGAGTTTGTGGTTTTTCAGTCACGGCAGGGATGGATCCAGGAGAAGTCCACCATGTGACACAATGGACAGGCAGTTGTGGAAGTCCCAGGCTTCGTCCCAAATGGTACCTTATTCCCTATGTAGTGCACTGCTCTTGGCCAGGGCCAGTAGGGTGCTGGTCAAAAGCAGTGCACTACATAGGGCATAGGGCGTCATTTGGTATGCAGACCCACTCTTCATCCTGTCAATGTCTGTAATGTTAGTTGCCAGCTGTGAAGTCTACTGTATGTATTGTCATTTGTGTTGTCTTATGTTTGTGAGGTCTTCTTGGTTGTACCCAGGACAACTAGTAACCACTAATGGGGATCCATTGTCTGTTATGTTTGTGAGGTCTAAATTTACCCATTTGGAAGGGTTTTTGGAGGACTGACTGTACCTTCAGTTCCTCTGGTTAAAAAAGAAGTTGCGTTTCCTAAATCAAATCAAATTTCATTAGTCACATGCACCGAATACAACAGCTGTAGACCTTACAGTGAAATGCTTACCTATGAGCGCCTAACCGACAGTGTAGTGTCAAACAATACGGATAAGAGATAAAAGTAACAAGTAATTAAAGAGCAGCAGTAAAAAATAACAATATATACAGGGGGGGTACCGGTACAGAGTCAATGTGCGGGGGCACCGGTTAGTTGAGGTAGTATGTACATGTAGGTAGAGTTAAAAAAAATATATATATATTTATTACAAAAACCACAAGGAAGGGGTAACATTAAAGTATTAGAACATGAAGGACAAACAATACAGCATCAAGACACTATCAAACATGTATCAGTCTTTCAGAGCCATCCTTATGTGTGAGGGTGTCTACTACTACTATCAAACATGTACCAGTCTTTCAGAGACATCCTTATGTGTGAGGGTGTCTACTACTACTATCAAACATGTACCAGTCTTTCAGAGACATCCTTATGTGTGAGGGTGTCTACTACTACTATCAAACATGTACCAGTCTTTCAGAGACATCCTTATGTGTGAGGGTGTCTACTACTACTATCAAACATGTACCAGTCTTTCAGAGACATCCTTATGTGTGAGGGTGTCTACTACTACTATCAAACATGTACCAGTCTTTCAGAGACATCCTTATGTGTGAGGGTGTCTACTACTACTATCAAACATGTACCAGTCTTTCAGAGACATCCTTATGTGTGAGGGTGTCTACTACTACTATCAAACATGTATCAGTCTTTCAGAGCCATCCTTATGTGTGAGGGTGTCTACTACTACTATCAAACATGTATCAGTCTTTCTACAACAGAGACATCCTTATGTGTGAGGGTGTCTACTACTACTATCAAACATGTACCAGTCTTTCAGAGACATCCTTATGTGTGAGGGTGTCTAGTACTACTATCAAACATGTCTCAGTCTTTCAGAGACATCCTTATGTGTGAGGGTGTCTACTACTACTATCAAACATGTATCAGTCTTTCAGAGCCATCCTTATGTGTGAGGGTGTCTAGTACTACTATCAAACATGTATCAGTCTTTCAGAGCCATCCTTATGTGTGAGGGTGTCTACTACTACTATCAAACATGTATCAGTCTTTCTGAGCCATCCTTATGTGTCAGAGTGCGTGTGCATGATGGTGATATAAAATATATGTCATCGTTTCCTTTTTCATGATCACAATCTAGTGAAACCCGAACCCGCCAACATCCCCCCCACAGTTCCCCAATAGCTGTCCCTCAGACATTCAAGACCCCTCCCACAGTCCCCCCCAGGAAGAAAAATAAAAAATACAATTAATTCCATTCCCCTGGCATTAGTTGGAAAAACACTGCCCCTCAGTGTCAACAACCAAGAGAATGAACCCCCACCCCCAAGAACGCCCCAATGCACCAACAACCAAGAGAATGAACCCCCACCCCCAAGAACCCCCCCAATGCACCAACAACCAAGAGAATGAACCCCCACCCCCAAGAACCCCCCCAATGCACCAACAACCAAGAGAATGAACCCCCACCCCCAAGACCCCCCCCCCAATGCACCAACAACCAAGAGAATGAACCCCCACCCCCATGATCCCCCCAATGCACCAACAACCAAGAGAATGAACCCCCACCACCAAGAACCCCCCAATGCACCAACAACCAAGAGAATGAACCCCCACCCCCAAGAACCCCCCAATGCACCAACAACCTAGAGAATGAACCCCCACCACCAAGAACCCCCCAATGCACCAACAACCAAGAGAATGAACCCCCACCCCCAAGAACCCCCCAATGCATCAACAACCAAGAGAATGAACCCCCACCCCCAAGAACCCCCCAATGCACCAACAACCAAGAGAATGAACCCCCACCCCCAAGAACCCCCCAATGCACCAACAACCAAGAGAATGAACCCCCCAATGCATCAACAACCAAGAGAATGAACCCCCACCCCCAAGAACCCCCCCCAATGCATCAACAACCAAGAGAATGAACCCCCACCCCCAAGAACCCCCCCCCCCCCAATGCATCAACAACCAAGAGAATGAACCCCCACCCCCAAGAACCCCCCAATGCACCAACAACCAAGAGAATGAACTAAAGAGACAAAAGGAAAAGACAGAAGAAAACAGCAAACAACAATGAAACAAAATAATACATTTAAAACAAAGGACATCAAGGACAACTGAAATCATAACAGCAATGCCAACTGTATATGTTTGTGTGCACGTCTGGCACTATTACACGTATGTGTGTGTTCTTGTATGTGTTTATTTGAATGAGAGTGTGTGTATATGCATGTGTACAAACACCTGCACGGCATCAGCCTCAGGCAAACCGGCATTAGTTGGAAAAACACTGCCACTCGGTGTCATTAAAATATACTTTATATTATGTTTTATTTAGACTTTTTTTTCTTTTATCTTTTGACCATCATTCTCTCTCTCACACAGCAACTCCACTCGCACTTGTCTCCAATTCCACATCCCACCCTCAGCTTCCCTCAGCCCATCCCATCTATCTCTGCTGGCCACCCTCAGCTTCCCTCAGCCCATCCCATCTATCTCTGCTGGCCACCCTCAGCTTCCCTCAGCCCATCCCATCTATCTCTGCTGGCCACCCTCAGCTTCCCTCAGCCCATCCCATCTATCTCTGCTGGCCACCCTCAGCTTCCCTCAGCCCATCCCATCTATCTCTGCTGGCCACCCTCAGCTTCCCTCAGCCCATCCCATCTATCTCTGCTGGCCACCCTCAGCTTCCCTCAGCCCATCCCATCTATCTCTGCTGGCCACCCTCAGGTTCCCTCGGCCCATCCCATCTATCTCTGCTGGCCACCCTCAGCTTCCCTCAGCCCATTCCATCTATCTCTGCTGGCCACCCACTTTGTGTTTCTACGCAACACATATCTTTCAGCTATGCTGTGATGTTTAACATACAATTTCAATCTATCTAATCGAATAGAATCCACAGATTGCGAGTTGAAGATAAATACTTTTACTAAGAGTATTAGTATGTTACTAATTGACTCTCCAGATCTCCTAACAGTACTATTTCTAGGGTCAATTTCAGATCAATGCTATGCATTTTCAGCCATTCCTGAACCTGAGACCAGAAACAGGCTACGTGAGGGCAATACCAAAATAAATGGTCTATTGATTCTGTATCTCACAACAAAATCTGCAGAGCTTCGATGATTTTATGCCCCAAATATTCAACATTT
This sequence comes from Salvelinus alpinus, assembly GCF_045679555.1. Taxonomy (NCBI): domain Eukaryota; kingdom Metazoa; phylum Chordata; class Actinopteri; order Salmoniformes; family Salmonidae; genus Salvelinus; species Salvelinus alpinus. Next base: position 55,598,072 of record NC_092101.1, read on the forward strand.
TGTTGGTGGCAAGAATTCTATATAATAATTTTAGCTGAAAAGCACGAAGTCTTAAATCTTGCATTGTTTTATATATCAACTCAAACACCCTGTACCATGGAATCGGTTCATCATAAATCTCCTCCCAACTATTTTGCAATATGTATGGCACAGTTGTCAACATCCTGGTCCTCAAATGAAACTGGTATACTTTCCTATTTATGCTGTTTTTATTCCTCTGCCAGTTTTGATCCTGTATGTTGGGCAGACAGACCAGTTCCCTACCTCCTCCCACTGCCACCTGCCTCCTCCATTTTTGGGGCAATGCTTTAATCAATTGGTTGTACTCTTGGATTGAGCAGACCTTCCTGTACAAATCTGATCACTCCATGAAGGACATAACTCTACCATTCCAATTTACAATATCTTTTAAGAACAAAATACCCTTTTCCCATAAATACAGGTATTTTATCAACCAGCACATTTGAGTTCAGCCATAATATTTGTTGTAATATTTGTTCCATCTTTTCAGGGGGATGAAATTGAAATTGTAGCCAGCTCTGCAATGCTTGTTCGAAAAAGAGAGATACTTTGAAAAAAGTATAATTTTCAATTAATCGAAATGAGACATGGCAATCTGCAAAAAGGCCATTTTTAAACAAGGGATGAGCTTTTCTTGGTAATCTACTTGAGAACCATTTAGGGTTCAAATAAAACTTTTGAATGAGTGAAGCTTTTAGAGAGAGGTTTAGTGCTTTTATATTTAATAATCTCAACCCACCCAATTCATATTCATTATATAGATAGGCCCGTTTTATTTTGTCTGGTTTAGCGTCCCAGATAAAGCAAAATGTTTTTTTTCTCATATGATTTAAAAAACGAATCATCAGGAGTAGGCAGCACCATAAGTAAGTGAGTAAACTGAGATATGACTAAGGAGTTAATCAGGGCAATTTTTCCATAAATAAACAGGTATTTACCTCTCCATGGTTGCAGGATCTTGTCTATTTTTCCAAGTTTTCTATAGAAATTCATTGTGGAGAGCTTATTTATTTATTTTGTGATATGAGTACCAAGTATGTCTACTTCACCGTCAGCCCTTTTTAAAGGTAAGCTGCAAGAAAAAGTGTTATTTTTTAAGGTTCCAATACGTAATATTGTACACATCATAATTAGGTTTTAGTCCAGAGAGTACAGAAAAGATCTTTAATGATATTTAAAGATCTCTAATGAGACATTGCAGGGATCTAGCTTGCGGACTTAACATAAAACTTGAGTCATCGGCATACATGGACACATTTGTTTTTAAGCCTTGGATTTCTAATCCTCTAATGTTGTTATTGGATCTGATTTTAATAGCTAGCATTTCGATGGCCATAACGAATACATATGGTGACAGCGGACACCCTTGTTTAACTCCTCTTGACAATTCAAAACTCTCTGAGAAGTAGCCGTTATTTACTCTTTTACACCTGGTGTTACCATACATTATTTTTACCCATTTTATAAGAGAATTACCGAATTTGAAAAAATCCAGGCATTTATAAATAAAATCCAGTCTTACTTTATCAAATGCCTTTTCAAAATCTGCTTTAAATACCATTCCTGGCTTATATGTTTCATGATGTTATTTTATAAGAGAATTACCGAATTTGAAAAAATCCAGGCATTTATAAATAAAATCCAGTCTTACTTTATCAAATGCCTTTTCAAAATCTGCTTTAAATACCATTCCTGGCTTATATGTTTCATGATGTTATTTTATAAGAGAATTACCGAATTTGAAAAAATCCAGGCATTTATAAATAAAATCCAGTCTTACTTTATCAAATGCCTTTTCAAAATCTGCTTTAAATACCATTCCTGGCTTATATGTTTCATGATGTTCTATTATTTCTAGTAGTTGTGTAACGATCTTCTTCGTCTAATGAACAGGAAGGATCGGACCAAAACACAGCGTGGTAAGTGTTCATGCTTTATTGAAAAAACTGAACACTAAATACAAAATAACAAAGTGAATAAACGAAAATCGAAACAGTCCTGTCAGGTGCAGCAACACAAAACAGAAAACAACTACCCACAAAACACAGGTGGGAAAAGGCTGCCAGCCAGTAGCCAGAACTGTAGCCAGGACTGTAGCCAGCCGGTAGCCAGGACTGTAGCCAGCCAGTAGCCAGAACTGTAGCCAGGACTGTAGCCAGACAGTAGCCAGAACTGTAGCCAGGACTGTAGCCAGCCAGTAGCCAGAACTGTAGCCAGCCGGTAGCCAGGACTGGTCTGCATGAGAGCAGCACCTGACTGCCTGACTGACCTCTGATTGAGAACCATACCCGGCCAAACACATAGAAATAGAAAACGTAGAACAAAAACATAGAATGCCCACCCCAACTCACGCCCTGACCAAACTAAAATAGAGACATAACAAAGGAACTAAGATCAGGGCGTGACAAGTTGTCGTATATTATCTCCAATGTATCGTCCATGTAAAAAACCTGTCTGATCAGGATGAACAATACCTGGTAAAACCCTTTTAATTCTGAGTGCATTTTGCTAGTATTTTTGCATCACAACATTGAAGTGTAAGGGGCCTCCAGTTTTTTTTTAGATAGAATGACCCCTGAAGGTACATTTAAAGGTATCCCAAACAATAAGGAGATTTGCTGAACCTATATTATACTGGAAAAATTCAGTTATAAATGATTTTGTCTTAGTTAAAATAAGTTGTCCTCCAGTAAACTTTGATTCAATTTCCAATATCCCCGTCCACGTGGAAAACATATAAGAGTTATGTGAAGGCCAATTAGATGATCTGATCACATTCTGTCTCCTATTAAAACTGTTTTAACCTTTGATGCAAGAGACAAAGAGACAAGAAAGTAGTCAAGACGACTAGCTTGATTAAGTCTCCTCCATGTATATCTCACTAGGTCGGGGTTTTTTACTCTCCAAATATCCACTATTTCTAATGTGTCCATAATATTTGTGATTTCCTTAAGGGCACGGTGATGATGGTAGGTAGAGTTAATTAAAGTGACTATGCATAGAAGGCAACAGAGAGTGGTGGGGGGGGCGGCAGCAAGTAGTCTGGGTAGCCATTTGACTAGATGTTCAGGAGTCTTATGGCTTGGGGGTAGAAGCTGTTTAGAAGTCTCTTGGACCTAGACTTGGCGCTCCGGTACCGCTTGCCGTGTGGTAGCAGAGAGAACAGTCTATGACTAGGGTGGCTGGAGTCTTTGACAATTTGTAGGGCCTTCTTCTGACACTGCCTGGTATAGAGGTCCTGGATGGCAGGAATCTTGGCCCCAGTGATGTACTGGGCCGTTCGCACTACCCTCTTTAGTGCCTTGCTGTCGGAGGCCGAGCAGTTGCCATACCAGGCAGTGATGCAACCAGTCAGGATGCTCTCGATGGTGCAGCTGTAGAACCTTCTGAGGATCTGAGGTCCCATGCCAAATCTTTTCAGTCTCCTGAGGGGGAATAGGTTTTGTCGTGCCTCTTCACGACTTTCAAGGTGTGCTTGAACCATGTTAGTTTGTTGGTGATGTGGACACCAAGGACCTTGAAGCTCTCAACCTGCTCCACTGCAGCACCATCGATGAGAATGGGGGCGTGCTCTGTCCTCTTTTTCCTGTAGTCCACAATCATCTCCTTTGTCTTGATCACGTTGGGGGAGAGGTTGTTGTCCTGGCACCACACTGCCAGGTCACTGACCTCCTTCCTATAGGCTGTCTCGTCGTTGTTGGTGATCAGGACTACCAATGTTGTGTCGTCAGCAAACTTAATGATGGTGTTGGAGTACGTGCCTGGCCGTGCAGTCATGAGTGAACAGGGAGTACAGGAGGGGACTAAGCACGCATCCCTGAGGGGCCCCCGTGTTGAGGATCAGCGTGGCAGATGTGTTGTTACCTACCCTTACCACCTGGGGCAGCCCGTCAGGAAGTCCAGGATCCAGTTGCAGAGGGAGGTGTTTAGTCCCAGGGTCCTTAGCTTAGTGATGAGCTTTGAGGGCACTACGGTGTTGAACGCTGAGCTGTAGTCAATGAATAGCATTCTCACGTAGGTGTTCCTTTTATCCAGGTGGGAAAGGGCAGTGTGGAGTGCAATAGAGACCGCATTATCTGGATCTACTGGGGCAGTATGCAAATTGGAGTGGGTCTAGTGTTTCAGCTCAAATCTGCTTTTGTCTTTTTCTGATAAAAGGAGCTATAAGTATTTTGATAGAGTATAATATAATCATAATACTGCTGGTCACGGGGTTGTAATGGTCAGACTGACATTATGGCACCGTAATCCCTATATAGTGCACTACTACTACTATAGTGCACTATATAGGGAATTGGGTGCCATTTGACACGCCCCCATACACTGCTCTCACTCTGTTAGATATTCTTGTTGGACTCCAATGCCGCCAGGGCTGTAGTGGAATTAATAAAATGCCTTAGAATTACCTCAGTGGTGCTCAGTCTGTCGCCAGCCTCAGCTTTCCACCCGCTAAGGCCCTCTAAGATCTCTGGTCTTAGTTCTTTACCTTCCCACGATGCTTCGTTCTTCTCTGTCTACCCACCTTTAATAAGCTGCTGTAGATCAGGGGTTATTCCCTAGGCCTGCCCCCCTCCCTCGCTACTCTCTACCTCACCCTCAGTGATGTGAAATCCTCCACAGTGCTGTGTCCAAAAAGATACACTATGCCCTATATAGTGCACTACCAGGACCTGGGTCAAAAGTAGTGCACTATATAGGGGATAGCTTGCCATTTGGAACGCACTCTAGTTCAAAGGATTCCACTTAGCTGAGCAGGAGAGAGAGTTCACAGAGAGACACATTATACTGAGAGTCAGTCAGGTGCTGCTCTCATGCAGACCAGTCCTGGTCTGCATGATCCTGCTACAGGCTGGCTATAGTCCTGGCTACAGTCCTGGCTACCGGCTGGCTACAGTCCTAGCTACAGGCTGGCTACAGTCCTGGCTACAGGCTGGCTACTGGCTGGCTACATGCTGGCTACAGGTTGGCTACAGTCCTGGCTACAGGCTGGCTACCGGCTGGCTACAGTCCTAGCTACAGGCTGGCTATAGTCCTGGCTACTGGCTGGCTACAGGCTGGCTACAGTGCTGGCTACTGGCTGACTACAGTCCTGGCTACAGTCCTGGCTACAGGCTGGCTACAGTCCTGGCTACTGGCTGGCTACAGTCCTGGCTACAGTCCTGGCTACTGGCTGGCTACAGTCCTGGCTACTGGCTGACTACAGTCCTGGCTACAGGCTGGCTACAGTCCTGGCTACAGGCTGGCTACTGGCTGACTACAGTCCTGGCTACATGCTGGCTACAGGTTGGCTACAGTCCTGGCTACAGGTTGGCTACTGGCTGACTACAGTCCTGGCTACATGCTGGCTACAGGTTGGCTACAGTCCTGGCTACAGGCTGGCTACAGTCCAGGCTACAGGCTGGCGGGAGGGCTGGCTACAGGCTGGTGGGATGGCTGGCTACAGGCTGGTGGGAGGGCTGGCTACAGGCTGGTGGGAGGGCTGGCTACAGGCTGGCTACAGGCTGGTGGGAGGGCTGGTGGGAGGGCTGGCTACAGGCTGGTGGGAGGGCTGGTGGGAGGGCTGGCTACAGGCTGGTGGGAGGGCTGGCTACAGGCTGGTGGGAGGGCTGGTGGGAGGGCTGGCTACAGGCTGGCTACAGGCTGGTGGGAGGGCTGGCTACAGGCTGGTGGGAGGGCTGGCTACAGGCTGGTGGGAGGGCTGGCTACAGGCTGGTGGGATGGCTGGTGGGAGGGCTGGCTACAGGCTGGCTACAGGCTGGTGGGAGGGCTGGCTACAGGCTGGTGGGATGGCTGGTGGGAGGGCTGGCTACAGGCTGGTGGGAGGGCTGGCTACAGGCTGGTGGGATGGCTGGTGGGAGGGCTGGCTACAGGCTGGCTACAGGCTGGTGGGAGGGCTGGCTACAGGCTGGTGGGAGGGCTGGCTACAGGCTGGTGGGAGGGGAGAAGTGAGTTTATTCACCCTCTACAGCATTGGTCACCAACCTTTTATAGCATGAGAGCTACTTTTAACAAAGGAAACGTGTCACCAGCTATACACTTTATTTATAGCTTTCAAATAGGAACATTGTTCTCCTCTCCCCTGCAACTTTTTCCTGGGTCCTTAGTGTACAAGATACATTAGTTCACTATGTTGTCAACTCTTCCCTGAGTCCTTAGTGTACAAGATACATTAGTTCACTATGTTGTCAACTCTTCCCTGAGTCCTTAGTGTACAAGATACATTAGTTCACTATGTTGTCAACTCTTCCCTGAGTCCTTAGTGTACAAGATACATTAGTTCACTATGTTGTCAACTCTTCCCTGAGTCCTTAGTGTACAAGATACATTAGTTCACTATGTTGTCAACTCTTACCTGAGTCCTTAGTGTACAAGATACATTAGTTCACTATGTTGTCAACTCTTCCCTGAGTCCTTAGTGTACAAGATACATTAGTTCACTATGTTGTCAACTCTTCCCTGAGTCCTTAGTGTACAAGATACATTAGTTCACTATGTTGTCAACTCTTCCCTGAGGACTCAGGACTCACATTAGTTCACTATCAAATCAAATGTATTTATAAAGCCCTTCGTACATCAGCTGATATCTCAAAGTGCTGTACAGAAACCCAGCCTAAAACCCCAAACAGCAAGCAATGCAGGTGTAGAAGCACGGTGGTTAGGAAAAACTCCCTAGAAAGGCCAAAACCTAGGAAGAAACCTAGAGAGGAACCAGGCTATGAGGGGTGGCCAGTCCTCTTCTGGCTGTGCCGGGTGGAGATTATAAAAGATTATAAAATGTTCATAAATGACCAGCATGGTCAAATAATAATAATCACAGTAGTTGTCGAGGGTGCAACAAGTCAGCACCTCAGGAGTAAATGTCAGTTGGCTTTTCATAGCCGATCATTAAGAGTATCTCTACCGCTCCTGCTGTCTCTAGAGAGTTGAAAACAGCAGGTCTGGGACAGGTAGCATGTCCGGTGTACAGGTCAGGGTTCCATAGCCGCAGGCAGAACAGTTGAAACTGGAGCAGCAGCACGGCCAGGTGGACTGGGGACAGCAAGGAGTCATCATGCCAGGTAGTCCTGAGGCATGGTCCTAGGGCTCAGGTCCTCCGAGAGAGAGAGAAAGAAAGAGAGAATTAGAGAGAGCATACTTAAATTCACACAGGACACCGGATAAGACAGGAGAAGTACTCCAGATATAACAAACTGACCCTAGCCCCCGACACATAAACTACTGCAGCATAAATTCTGGAGGCCGAGACAGGAGTGGTCAGGAGACACTGTGGCCCCATCCGATGATACCCCCGAACCTGAGACTGAAGCTGTAACAGTGTTATGGGAACCTGAGACTGAAGCTGTAACAGTGTTATGGGAACCTGAGACTGAAGCTGTAACAGTGTTATGGGAACCTGAGACTGACGCTGTAACAGTGTTATGGGAACCTGAGACTGAAGCTGTAACAGTGTCATGGGAACCTGAGACTGAAGCTGTAACAGTGTCATGGGAACCTGAGACTGACGCTGTAACAGTGTCATGGGAACCTGAGACTGAAGCTGTAACAGTGTCATGGGAACCTGAGACTGAAGCTGTAACAGTGTTATGGGAACCTGAGACTGAAGCTGTAACAGTGTTATGGGAACCTGAGACTGACGCTGTAACAGTGTTATGGGAACCTGAGACTGAAGCTGTAACAGTGTTATGGGAACCTGAGACTGAAGCTGTAACAGTGTTATGGGAACCTGAGACTGACGCTGTAACAGTGTCATGGGAACCTGAGACTGAAGCTGTAACAGTGTTATGGGAACCTGAGACTGAAGCTGTAACAGTGTTATGGGAACCTGAGACTGAAGCTGTAACAGTGTTATGGGAACCTGAGACTGAAGCTGTAACAGTGTTATGGGAACCTGAGACTGAAGCTGTAACAGTGTCATGGGAACCTGAGACTGAAGCTGTAACAGTGTTATGGGAACCTGAGACTGAAGCTGTAACAGTGTTATGGGAACCTGAGACTGAAGCTGTAACAGTGTTATGGGAACCTGAGACTGAAGCTGTAACAGTGTTATGGGAACCTGAGACTGAAGCTGTAACAGTGTTATGGGAACCTGAGACTGAAGCTGTCACAGTGTTATGGGAACCCGAGACTGAAGCTGTTACAGTGTTATGGGAACCTGAGACTGAAGCTGTAACAGTGTTATGGGAACCTGAGACTGAAGCTGTAACAGTGTTATGGGAACCTGAGACTGAAGCTGTAACAGTGTTATGGGAACCTGAGACTGAAGCTGTAACAGTGTTATGGGAACCTGAGACTGAAGCTGTAACAGTGTTATGGGAACCTGAGACTGAAGCTGTAACAGTGTTATGGGAACCTGAGACTGAAGCTGTAACAGTGTTATGGGAACCTGAGACTGAAGCTGTAACAGTGTTATGGGAACCTGAGACTGAAGCTGTAACAGTGTCATGGGAACCTGAGACTGACGCTGTAACAGTGTTATGGGAACCTGAGACTGAAGCTGTAACAGTGTTATGGGAACCTGAGACTGAAGCTGTAACAGTGTTATGGGAACCTGAGACTGAAGCTGTAACAGTGTTATGGGAACCTGAGACTGAAGCTGTAACAGTGTTATGGGAACCTGAGACTGAAGCTGTAACAGTGTTATGGGAACCTGAGACTGAAGCTGTAACAGTGTCATGGGAACCTGAGACTGAAGCTGTAACAGTGTTATGGGAACCTGAGACTGAAGCTGTAACAGTGTTATGGGAACCTGAGACTGAAGCTGTAACAGTGTTATGGGAACCTGAGACTGACGCTGTAACAGTGTCATGGGAACCTGAGACTGAAGCTGTAACAGTGTTATGGGAACCTGAGACTGAAGCTGTAACAGTGTTATGGGAACCTGAGACTGAAGCTGTAACAGTGTTATGGGAACCTGAGACTGAAGCTGTAACAGTGTCATGGGAACCTGAGACTGAAGCTGTAACAGTGTTATGGGAACCTGAGACTGAAGCTGTAACAGTGTTATGGGAACCTGAGACTGAAGCTGTAACAGTGTTATGGGAACCTGAGACTGAAGCTGTAACAGTGTTATGGGAACCTGAGACTGAAGCTGTAACAGTGTTATGGGAACCTGAGACTGAAGCTGTTACAGTGTTATGGGAACCCGAGACTGAAGCTGTTACAGTGTTATGGGAACCTGAGACTGAAGCTGTAACAGTGTTATGGGAACCTGAGACTGAAGCTGTAACAGTGTTATGGGAACCTGAGACTGAAGCTGTAACAGTGTTATGGGAACCTGAGACTGAAGCTGTAACAGTGTCATGGGAACCTGAGACTGAAGCTGTTACAGTGTTATGGGAACCTGAGACTGAAGCTGTTACAGTGTTATGGGAACCTGAGACTGAAGCTGTTACAGTGTTATGGGAACCTGAGACTGAAGCTGTTACAGTGTTATGGGAACCTGAGACTGAAGCTGTTACAGTGTTATGGGAGCCTGAGACTGAAGCTGTTACAGTGTTATGGGAACCTGAGACTGAAGCTGTAACAGTGTTATGGGAACCTGAGACTGAAGCTGTAACAGTGTTATGGGAACCTGAGACCGAAGCTGTAACAGTGTTATGGGAACCTGAGACTGAAGCTGTAACAGTGTTATGGGAACCTGAGCACCCTGAAGCTGTAACCCAGCCCCCTGTTATGGGAACCTGAGACTGAAGCTGTAACAGTGTTATGGGAACCTGAGACTGAAGCTGTAACCCAGCGCCATGGGCACATGTAGACTGCAGCCGCAACAGTGCTACGGTAACCTGAGCCCGCAGCTGTAACAGTGTCATGGGAACCTGAGACTGAAGCTGTAACAGTGTTATGGGAGCCCGCGACTGCCAGCCGCCACAGTGTTACGGGAACCTGAGCCCGCAGCTGCCACCGTGCCATGGGCCCCTGCGACAGTAAGCCGTCACAGTGCCATGGGCCCCTGCGACTGTAAGCCGTCACAGTGCCACGGGCTCCCGAGACCGCCGCTGTAACAGTGTTATGGGAACCTGAGACTGCCACAGCCAGCCCCCGTGTTACAGGAACCCGAGCCCCAAGCTGCCACCGTGCCATGGGCCCCTGAGACTGTAAGCCGCAGCCGCCTGTTACGGGAACCCGAGCCCGCAGCTGTAACAGTGACCCATGGGCCCCTGTAGACTGACGCTAGCCCCCGTGTTACGGGAACCCGAGCCCGCAGCTGCAACAGTGTTACGGGAGCCCGATGCACTGTAAGCCAGCCCCAGTGCTACGGGAACCCGAGACCGCCGCTGTAACAGTAGCCCATGGGCCCCTGAGACTGTAACCCAGCCCCAGTGTTACGGGAACCCGAGCCCCACTGCCAGCCGCCACAGTGTTACGGGAACCCGAGCCCGCAGCTGCCACCGTGCCATGGGCCCCTGCGACTGTAAGCCGCTCCCAGCCCCCTGCTACGGGAACCCGAGACTCCCAGCCGTCCCAGCCCCCTGTACATGGGAACCCGAGCCCCACGCCGCACACCAGCCCCCTGTTACGGGAACCCGAGCCCGCAGCTGCCACAGTGCCATGGGAACCTGAGACTGTAAGCTAGTTACAGTGTCATGGGAACCTGAGACTGAAGCTGTAACAGTAGCTTATGCGGAACTCTGAGACCCCTGAAGCTGTAACCCAGTGTTACTGGGAACCTCCGAGACTGAAGCTGTAACAGTGTCATGGGAACCTGAGACTGAAGCTGTTACAGTGTTATGGGAACCTGAGACTGAAGCTGTAACAGTGTTATGGGAACCTGAGACTGAAGCTGTTACAGTGTTATGGGAACCTGAGACTGAAGCTGTTACAGTGTTATGGGAGCCTGAGACTGAAGCTGTTACAGTGTTATGGGAACCTGAGACTGAAGCTGTAACAGTGTTATGGGAACCTGAGACTGAAGTAACTCCCACCTCCCAGCCCCCTGCACAGTAACCCAGCCCCCTGTACAGTAACCCAGCCCCCTGTACAGTAACCCAGCCCCCTGTACAGTAACCCAGCCCCCTGTACAGTAACCCAGCCCCCTGTACAGTAACCCAGCCCCATGCACAGTAACCCAGCCCCATGCACAGTAACCCAGCCCCCTGTACAGTAACCCAGCCCCCTGTACAGTAACCCAGCCCCACTCCCAGCCCCCTGTACAGTAACAAAGCCCCACTCCCACCTCCCAGCCCCCTGCACAGTAACCCACTCCCAGCCCCCTGCACAGTAACCCACTCCCACCTCCCAGCCCCCTGTACAGTAACCCAGCCCCACTCCCACACCAGCCCCCTGTACAGTAACCCAGCCCCACTCCCACCTCCCAGCCCCCTGTACAGTAACCCAGCCCCCTGTACAGTAACCCAGCCCCCTGTACAGTAACCCAGCCCCCTGTAAAGTAACCCAGCCCCCTGTACAGTAACCCAGCCCCATGCACAGTAACCCAGCCCCATGCACAGTAACCCAGCCCCATGCACAGTAACCCAGCCCCCTGTACAGTAACCCAGCCCCCTGTACAGTAACCCAGCCCCATGTACAGTAACCCAGCCCCACTCCCAGCCCCCTGTACAGTAACCCAGCCCCACTCCCACCTCCCAGCCCCCTGCACAGTAACCCACTCCCAGCCCCCTGCACAGTAACCCACTCCCACCTCCCAGCCCCCTGTACAGTAACCCAGCCCCCCTCCCTCACCAGCCCCCTGTACAGTAACCCAGCCCCCTGTACAGTAACCCAGCCCCCTGTACAGTAACCCAGCCCCCCTCCCTCACCAGCCCCCTGTACAGTAACCCAGCCCCCTGTACAGTAACCCAGCCCCACTCCCAGCCCCCTGTACAGTAACCCAGCCCCCCTCCCTCACCAGCCCCCTGTACAGTAACCCAGCCCCACTCCCAGCCCCCTGTACAGTAACCCAGCCCCCCTCCCTCACCAGCCCCCTGTACAGTAACCCAGCCCCACTCCCAGCCCCCTGCACAGTAACCCAGCCCCACTCCCACACCAGCCCCCTGTACAGTAACCCAGGCCCACTCCCAGCCCCCTGTACAGTAACCCAGCCCCCTGTACAGTAACCCAGCCCCCCTCCCTCACCAGCCCCCTGTACAGTACCCCAGCCCCCTGTACAGTAACCCAGCCCCCCTCCCTCACCAGCCCCCTGTACAGTAACCCAGCCCCACTCCCACCTCCCAGCCCCCTGTACAGTAACCCAGCCCCACTCCCACCTCCCAGCCCCCTGTACAGTAACCCAGCCCCCTGTACAGTAACCCAGCCCCCCTCCCTCACCAGCCCCCTGTACAGTAACCCAGCCCCCCTCCCTCACCAGCCCCCTGTACAGTAACCCAGCCCCCCTCCCTCACCAGCCCCCTGTACAGTAACCCAGCCCCCCTCCCTCACCAGCCCCCTGTACAGTAACCCAGCCCCCCTCCCTCACCAGCCCCCTGTACAGTAACCCAGCCCCCCTCCCTCACCAGCCCCCTGTACAGTAACCCAGCCCCCCTCCCTCAACAGCCCCCTGTACAGTAACCCAGCCCCCCTCCCTCACCAGCCCCCTGTACAGTAACCCAGCCCCCCTCCCTCACCAGCCCCCTGTACAGTAACCCAGCCCCACTCCCTCACCAGCCCCCTGTACAGTAACCCAGCCCCACTCCCTCACCAGCCCCCTGTACAGTAACCCAGCCCCACTCCCAGCCCCCTGTACAGTAACCCAGCCCCCCTCCCTCACCAGCCCCCTGTACAGTAACCCAGCCCCACTCCCAGCCCCCTGTACAGTAACCCAGCCCCCCTCCCTCACCAGCCCCCTGTACAGTAACCCAGCCCCACTCCCAGCCCCCTGCACAGTAACCCAGCCCCACTCCCACACCAGCCCCCTGTACAGTAACCCAGGCCCACTCCCAGCCCCCTGTACAGTAACCCAGCCCCCTGTACAGTAACCCAGCCCCCCTCCCTCACCAGCCCCCTGTACAGTACCCCAGCCCCCTGTACAGTAACCCAGCCCCCCTCCCTCACCAGCCCCCTGTACAGTAACCCAGCCCCACTCCCACCTCCCAGCCCCCTGTACAGTAACCCAGCCCCCTGTACAGTAACCCAGCCCCCCTTCCTCACCAGCCCCCTGTACAGTAACCCAGCCCCCCTCCCTCACCAGCCCCCTGTACAGTAACCCAGCCCCCCTCCCTCACCAGCCCCCTGTACAGTAACCCAGCCCCCCTCCCTCACCAGCCCCCTGTACAGTAACCCAGCCCCCCTCCCTCACCAGCCCCCTGTACAGTAACCCAGCCCCCCTCCCTCAACAGCCCCCTGTACAGTAACCCAGCCCCCCTCCCTCACCAGCCCCCTGTACAGTAACCCAGCCCCCCTCCCTCACCAGCCCCCTGTACAGTAACCCAGCCCCACTCCCTCACCAGCCCCCTGTACAGTAACCCAGCCCCACTCCCTCACCAGCCCCCTGTACAGTAACCCAGCCCCCCTCCCTCACCAGCCCCCTGTACAGTAACCCAGCCCCACTCCCAGCCCCCTGTACAGTAACCCAGCCCCACTCCCACACCAGCCCCCTGTACAGTAACCCAGCCCCCTGCACAGTAACCCAGCCCCCCTCCCACACCAGCCCCCTGTACAGTAACCCAGCCCCCCTCCCTCACCAGCCCCCTGTACAGTAACCCAGCCCCACTCCCTCACCAGCCCCCTGTACAGTAACCCAGCCCCACTCCCTCACCAGCCCCCTGTACAGTAACCCAGCCCCACTCCCTCACCAGCCCCCTGTACAGTAACCCAGCCCCCTGTACAGTAACCCAGCCCCACTCCCAGCCCCCTGTACAGTAACCCAGCCCCCCTCCCACACCAGCCCCCTGTACAGTAACCCAGCCCCCCTCCCTCACCAGCCCCCTGTACAGTAACCCAGCCCCACTCCCTCACCAGCCCCCTGTACAGTAACCCAGCCCCACTCCCTCACCAGCCCCCTGTACAGTAACCCAGCCCCACTCCCTCACCAGCCCCCTGTACAGTAACCCAGCCCCACTCCCTCACCAGCCCCCTGTACAGTAACCCAGCCCCCTGTACAGTAACCCAGCCCCACTCCCAGCCCCCTGTACAGTAACCCAGCCCCCCTCCCACACCAGCCCCCTGTACAGTAACCCAGCCCCCCTCCCTCACCAGCCCCCTGTACAGTAACCCAGCCCCACTCCCTCACCAGCCCCCTGTACAGTAACCCAGCCCCACTCCCTCACCAGCCCCCTGTACAGTAACCCAGCCCCCTGTACAGTAACCCAGCCCCACTCCCAGCCCCCTGTACAGTAACCCAGCCCCCCTCCCACACCAGCCCCCTGTACAGTAACCCAGCCCCCCTCCCTCACCAGCCCCCTGTACAGTAACCCAGCCCCCCTCCCTCACCAGCCCCCTGTACAGTAACCCAGCCCCACTCCCTCACCAGCCCCCTGTACAGTAACCCAGCCCCACTCCCTCACCAGCCCCCTGTACAGTAACCCAGCCCCCTGTACAGTAACCCAGCCCCACTCCCAGCCCCCTGTACAGTAACCCAGCCCCCCTCCCACACCAGCCCCCTGTACAGTAACCCAGCCCCACTCCCTCACCAGCCCCCTGTACAGTAACCCAGCCCCCTGTACAGTAACCCAGCCCCCTCCCACACCAGCCCCCTGTACAGTAACCCAGCCCCCTGTACAGTAACCCAGCCCCCTGTACAGTAACCCAGCCCCCTGTACAGTAACCCAGCCCCACTCCCACACCAGCCCCCTGTACAGTAACTCAGCCCCACTCCCACCTCCCAGCCCCACTCCCTCACCAGCCCCCTGTACAGTAACCCAGTCCCACTCCCACCTCTCAGCCCCACTCCCACACCAGCCCCCTGTACATAACCCAGGCCCACTCCCAGCCCCCTGTACAGTAACCCAGGCCCACTCCCAGCCCCCTGTACAGTAACCCAGCCCCACTCCCAGCCCCCTGTACAGTAACCCAGCCCCACTCCCAGCCCCCTGTACAGTAACCCAGGCCCACTCCCAGCCCCCTGTACAGTAACCCAGCCCCACTCCCAGCCCCCTGTACAGTAACCCAGGCCCACTCCCAGCCCCCTGTACAGTAACCCAGCCCCACTCCCAGCCCCCTGTACAGTAACCCAGCCCCACTCCCAGCCCCCTGTACAGTAACCCAGTCCCACTCCCACCTCCCAGCCCCACTCCCACACCAGCCCCCTGCACAGTAACCCAGGCCCACTCCCAGCCCCCTGTACAGTAACCCAGTCCCACTCCCACCTCCCAGCCCCACTCCCTCACCAGCCCCCTGTACAGTAACCCAGTCCCACTCCCACCTCCCAGCCCCACTCCCTCACCAGCCCCCTGTACAGTAACCCAGCCCCCTGTACAGTAACCCAGCCCCCTGTACAGTAACCCAGCCCCCTGTACAGTATCCCAGCCCCACTCCCTCACCAGCCCCCTGTACAGTAACCCAGCCCCCCTCCCTCACCAGCCCCCTGTACAGTAACCCAGGCTCCAGGCTCCAGCACTATAAGGAGTTTCCTTTTCTTAAATTGCACCGAGATGTTCTTCTTTGAGCTGAAGTATTATCAGCCGCAGAATTTGATTTCACTGTATTTAAAACATCGGATACGGCATAAAATAGTTGCCTGCGTGTGTGGCGTGTGTGCGTACATCCATCCGTGTACACGCTCGTGTGTGTGTGTGTGTGTGATCAGGGAATGACTAAGAGCATCTTTGACCAGCCATATCCTGGAAAGTCGACTTTAGGAGTCACAATATTTCAGTTGAACCCTCCAGGCTCTGTCCCAGTAACAAAAAACAAAAAACGTAACCTTTTATTTAACTAGGCAACTCAGTTAAGAACAAATTCTTATTTTACAATGACGGCCTACCCCCGGCCAAACCCGGACTCCCAATCACTGTCGGTTGTGAAACAGCCTGGACTCGAACCAGGGTCTGTAGTGACGCCTCTAGCACTGAGATGCAGTGCCTTTGACCGCTGTACCACTCGGGAGTCCATGTGATGTCCTCCTCTACAGCCTGGCATGCAGGCAGCAGCCATTAGACCAGAGACCTTGGTTGTGGTCCAAAAGGCACCCTTTCCCCTATATAGAGTCCTATGGGCTCTAGTCAATTGTAGTGCACTATATAGGGGATAGGGTGCCATTAGGGATGCAATCCCCGTGCCTGCTGGACATCCTCCCTGCATGCCTGGGTCTGTGTGTGATGTCAGAGCTGTAGTTGTGCAGAGCAGGTGACTGCAGCAACTCAGTGGGAGCCTTTGTTTTTGCAGCTCTGACAACTCTGTGGTACCAAGAGATACTTCACCACATAGAGATACTTTTATGGTTGAACAATTCTGCTAAATTTTTCCAAAATTCAAATGTTTTTCAGAAATCCCGGTTGGAATATTCCTGGAATAAATGAGGGATTTAAATCCAGTAATCCTCTTTCTGCGATTTATTCAAAACCTGTGAATTTTTTGAAAGGGTTCCAGAGCTGTACAACCCTAACATTACAGCTAGATAACAGATGTTTGGTAATAGATAGATGATGTCTCTCTTTCATACAGAGGGTGAATTAGATTTGACCAAAACTTATTGCCTGAGAAGCCAAAAGTAATTAGCTGTGGGAAGGTTTAACACATTTATCTTTATGCCTCGAGCTCTGTTAGTCTGGTTGACTGAGTCTTTAGTCACGGATGTCAGGACATGCCAACCCCTTGTCTGACCTTGTAGTTCTGAGCAACACAAGGGGTTTATATGCTGGGCTGATGTCATGTCTCAGCTCGGCAGGATTTTCCCCAATCCATCTCTTAGCCTTCTGTCCAGTTATATGTTTTTTAGTGAAAACTTATCTAGCAGCTTTTTAGTCTCTGACCTGTGTGCTTTGAGGAGGTTTGGGTTAGTTAGGCTGGGTTGATCATAGGGTGGGTCCTTATTGGAACCCTATAGAGCCCTATGAGCTCTGATCAAAGGTAGTGCACTATATAGGGGATAGGGTTCTATAAAGTAGTGCACTATATAGGGGATAGGGTTCTATAAAGTAGTGCACTATATAGGGGATAGGGTTCTATAAAGTAGTGCACTATATAGGGGATAGGGTGCCATTTTGGATGATTATGAGGCAAGGTTAGATGAGGTAAAATTATGAGGCAAGGTTAGATGAGGTAAAAATGATGAGGCAATGTTAGATGAGGTAAAAATGATGAGGCAAGGTTAGATGAGGTAAAAATGATGAGGCAATGTTAGATGAGGTAAAATTATGAGGCAAGGTTAGATGAGGTAAAAATGATGAGGCAAGGTTAGATGAGGTAAAAATGATGAGACGGTGTTAGATGAGGTAAAATTATGAGTCAAGGTTAGATGAGGTAAAATGATGAGACGAGGTAAAAGTCAAAGCCACATGTCGGTTAATGGTCCAAACAGACCAGTCTAGGAAAGAGAATTATGATGGGTATCTCTGGTTATCTGGAAATTAAATGCTCACTGCAAGGACAGAGAGAAGGACACAGAGAGAGTGTTTAACTTTTAATTAGTTGTTCTCATTAATATACAGTATTTCCACACAAATAGTAACAAAGGGTTACTGCCAGGCAGTAGATGGTTGGCTGTTTAAGCCAGTACACAGCCACATTCAAGCCTGCAAAATGCCTCCCTCCCAATACTGAACAGTCAAGGTACTGAACTTGTAACTTGCATATTAACTGTATGTAGATTACACTTCATGGAAATGGATTATAATTGATATTAGACAAATATTTGAACTATGTGGTTTGGCAATGCATTTCTTAGTATTAGAGGACTTAGTTCTGATATATCTACTAGAGGGGAGAGGTGTGGGTAGGGAGGAACGAACGAGAGGAGGGGAGGAATGAGGAGGGGTGTGGGTAGGGAGTAACGGACGAGAGGAGGGGAGGAATGAGGAGGGGAGTGGGTAGGGAGTAACGAACGAGAGGAGGGGAGGAATGAGGAGGGGTGTGGGTAGGGAGTAACGGACCAGAGGAGGGGAGGAATGAGGAGGGGTGTGGGTAGGGAGGAACGAACGAGAGGAGGGGAGGAATGAGGAGGGGTGTGGGTAGGGAGTAACGGACGAGAGGAGGGGAGGAATGAGGAGGGGAGTGGGTAGGGAGTAACGGACGAGAGGAGGGGAGGAATGAGGAGGGGTGTGGGTAGGGAGGAACGAACGAGAGGAGGGGAGGAATGAGGAGGGGTGTGGGTAGGGAGTAACGGACGAGAGGAGGGGAGGAATGAGGAGGGGAGTGGGTAGGGAGTAATGGACGAGAGGAGGGGAGGAATGAGGAGGGGTGTGGGTAGGGAGTAACGAACGAGAGGAGGGGAGGAATGAGGAGGGGTGTGGGTAGGGAGTAACGAACCAGAGGAGGGGAGGAATGAGGAGGGGTGTGGGTAGGGAGTAACGGACGAGAGGAGGGGAGGAATGAGGAGGGGTGTGGGTAGGGAGTAACGAACCAGAGGAGGGGAGGAATGAGGAGGGGTGTGGGTAGGGAGTAACGAACCAGATGAGGGGAGGAATGAGGAGGGGTGTGGGTAGGGAGTAACGAACCAGAGGAGGGGAGGAATGAGGAGGGGTGTGGGTAGGGAGTAACGAACCAGAGGAGGGGAGGAATGAGGAGGGGTGTGGGTAGGGAGGAACGAACGAGAGGAGGGGAGGAATGAGGAGGGGTGTGGGTAGGGAGTAACGGACGAGAGGAGGGGAGGAATGAGGAGGGGTGTGGGTAGGGAGTAACGAACCAGAGGAGGGGAGGAATGAGGAGGGGTGTGGGTAGGGAGTAACGGACGAGAGGAGGGGAGGAATGAGGAGGGGTGTGGGTAGGGAGGAACGAACGAGAGGAGGGGAGGAATGAGGAGGGGTGTGGGTAGGGAGTAACGGACGAGAGGAGGGGAGGAATGAGGAGGGGTGTGGGTAGGGAGTAACGAACCAGAGGAGGGGAGGAATGAGGAGGGGTGTGGGTAGGGAGTAACGGACGAGAGGAGGGGAGGAATGAGGAGGGGTGTGGGTAGGGAGTAACGAACGAGAGGAGGGGAGGAATGAGGAGGGGTGTGGGTAGGGAGGAACGAACCAGAGGAGGGGAGGAATGAGGAGGGGTGTGGGTAGGGAGGAACGAACCAGAGGAGGGGAGGAATGAGGAGGGGTGTGGGTAGGGAGTAACGAACAAGAGGAGGGGAGGAATGAGGAGGGGTGTGGGTAGGGAGTAACGAACCAGAGGAGGGGAGGAATGAGGAGGGGTGTGGGTAGGGAGTAACGGACGAGAGGAGGGGAGGAATGAGGAGGGGTGTGGGTAGGGAGTAACGAACCAGAGGAGGGGAGGAATGAGGAGGGTTGTGGGTAGGGAGTAACGAACCAGAGGAGGGGAGGAATGAGGAGGGGTGTGGGTAGGGAGTAACGGACGAGAGGAGGGGAGGAATGAGGAGGGGTGTGGGTAGGGAGGAACGAACGAGAGGAGGGGAGGAATGAGGAGGGGTGTGGGTAGGGAGTAACGGACGAGAGGAGGGGAGGAATGAGGAGGGGTGTGGGTAGGGAGTAACGAACCAGAGGAGGGGAGGAATGAGGAGGGGTGTGGGTAGGGAGTAACGGACGAGAGGAGGGGAGGAATGAGGAGGGGTGTGGGTAGGGAGTAACGAACGAGAGGAGGGGAGGAATGAGGAGGGGTGTGGGTAGGGAGGAACGAACGAGAGGAGGGGAGGAATGAGGAGGGGTGTGGGTAGGGAGGAATGAACCAGAGGAGGGGAGGAATGAGGAGGGGTGTGGGTAGGGAGTAACGAACGAGAGGAGGGGAGGAATGAGGAGGGGTGTGGGTAGGGAGTAACGAACCAGAGGAGGGGAGGAATGAGGAGGGGTGTGGGTAGGGAGTAACGGACGAGAGGAGGGGAGGAATGAGGAGGGGTGTGGGTAGGGAGTAACGAACGAGAGGAGGGGAGGAATGAGGAGGGGTGTGGGTAGGGAGTAACGAACCAGAGGAGGGGAGGAATGAGGAGGGGTGTGGGTGAGCTAGACGTCTACAGAGGGTTGTAACTAATACACGTACGGTATTACTCTGAGAAATAGAATAGTGATGGGGTGAGGATGGAGGGGGGGAGGGATGGAGGGAGTAACCAATGAGGGGTGGGGTGAGGATGGAGGGAGGGACCTCTGTCAGTCATCTCAACCCTGCCTTCAGAGGAGCCTTTCCCTTCTACTTTCCTCCTCTTCTCCTCCTGGACTAGGAGAGATAGCACCTCCACCTCTTCTCCTCGTGGACTAGGAGAGATAGTACCTCCACCTCTTCTCCTCCTGGACTAGGAGAGATAGTACCTCCACCTCTTCTCCTCGTGGACTAGGAGAGATAGTACCTCCACCTCTTCTCCTCCTGGACTAGGAGAGATATCACCTCCTCCTCTTCTCCTCCTGGACTAGGTGAGATAGCACCTCCACCTCTTCTCCCCCTGGACTAGGTGAGATAGCACCTCCACCTCTTCTCCTCCTGGACTAGGAGAGATAGTACCTCCTCCTCCTGGACTAGGAGAGATAGCACCTCCACCTCTTCTCCTCCTGGACTAGGAGAGATAGCACCTCCTCCTCCTCTTCTCCTGGACTAGGAGAGATAGTACCTCCACCTCTTCTCCTCCTGGACTAGGAGAGATAGCACCTCCACCTCTTCTCCTCCTGGACTAGGAGAGATAGCACCTCCACCTCTTCTCCTCCTGGACTAGGAGAGATAGTACCCCCTCCTTCTCCTCCTGGACTAGGAGAGATAGTACCTCCTCCTTCTCCTCCTGGACTAGGAGAGATAGCACCTCCACCTCTTCTCCTCCTGGACTAGGAGAGATAGTACCTCCTCCTCCTCCTGGACTAGGAGAGACAGCACCTCCACCTTTCCCTCTCATTCCACCCAACCCTCCCAGGGGATAAGGAACAGAGCTGGACTGCCTTACCTCACGCACCAAGACAGAAACAACATCACTGAACTGGGGCTTTTGTGGGACAGTACACATTTGTAAGTTTTATCCTGGCACCTTCATCCTGCCTATCATCAACACCATCGCTATCAACAGAATTGCGCTTCACAGTATACACTTTTAAAGGTAAGATTTTTTTAAATATATATTTTTTGGTCTGTCATTCCATATTTGTAATGCATGTCCTGTACCAGGTGACCAATATCAAACAGTTTTGATGAGGTTTAAATGTTTAAATGCGTTCTAAAACCTTCAAAGCACTGATTATACTTATTTTGTTACATAATCAACAGAACATTACTATGAATGAAATCTTTAATATATTGTGTTTGGAAACATTAACATTGCCAACTATGTTTTGTAATTGTAGTTATTGTCAATGAACACAGTCATCACTGAGTTGTGTTGTAGTGAGTGTAACTACAGTATAATACCGTGCCACTAAAGCTCAGCTAGGGAACCTTTTGCTAATCTCTTACAATGGAGAAAGTGCCGTTCATTGACAGACAGCAGCCAATTCACACATTCTGTATGGTTGCTTAATCCACTGTCTGCACAACTGATTTTCTATTTTAATTTAATACAATTTCATTGCTAGACAGTTTGCGATCATTGCTAGACAGTTTGCGATCATTGCTAGACAGTTTACGATCATCGCTAGGCTGGTTGATTTCTGAATGGTCTTAACCACAGGCACCAGGAACAGATTAGCTAAGCTAATGCCCAGATACAAACAAACACCTGTATGGTGTGGTAGTATGGTGTGGTAGTAGTAGATCAGTTTGGTGTGGTAGTATGGTGTGGTAGTAGTAGATCAGTATGGTGTGGTAGTGTGGTGTGGTAGTAGTAGATCAGTTTGGTGTGGTAGTATGGTGTGGTAGTATGGTGTTGTAGTATGGTGTGGTAGTAGTAGATCAGTATGGTGTGGTAGTGTGGTGTGGTAGTAGTAGATCAGTTTGGTGTGGTAGTATGGTGTGGTAGTAGTAGATCAGTATGGTGTGGTAGTATGGTGTGGTAGTAGTAGATCAGTTTGGTGTGGTAGTATGGGGTAGTAGTAGTAGATCAGTATGGTGTGGTAGTATGGTGTGGTAGTATGGTGTTGTAGTATGGTGTGGTAGTAGTAGATCAGTATGGTGTGGTAGTGTGGTGTGGTAGTAGTAGATCAGTTTGGTGTGGTAGTATGGTGTGGTAGTAGTAGATCAGTATGGTGTGGTAGTATGGTGTGGTAGTAGTAGATCAGTATGGTGTGGTAGTATGGGGTAGTAGTAGTAGATCAGTATGGTGTGGTAGTATGGTGTGGTAGTATGGTGTGGTAGTATGGTGTGGTAGTAGTAGATCAGTTTGGTGTGGTAGTATGGTGTGGTAGTAGTAGATCAGTATGGTGTGGTAGTATGGTGTGGTAGTAGTAGATCAGTATGGTGTGGTAGTATGGGGTAGTAGTAGTAGATCAGTATGGTGTGGTAGTATGGTGTGGTAGTATGGTGTTGTAGTATGGTGTGGTAGAAGTAGATCAGTATGGTGTGGTAGTGTGGTGTTGTAGTATGGTGTGGTAGTAGTAGATCAGTATGGGGTGGTAGTATGGTGTGGTAGTGTGGTGTGGTAGTATGGTGTTGTAGTATGGTGTGGTAGTAGTAGATCAGTATGGTGTGGTAGTGTGGTGTGGTAGTAGTAGATCAGTATGGTGTGGTAGTATGGTGTTGTAGTATGGTGTGGTAGTAGTAGATCAGTATGGTGTGGTAGTATGGTGTGGTAGTATGGTGTGGTAGTAGTAGATCAGTATGGTGTGGTAGTGTGGTGTGGTAGTAGTAGATCAGTATGGTGTGGTAGTATGGTGTTGTAGTATGGTGTGGTAGTAGTAGATCAGTATGGTGTGGTAGTATGGTGTGGTAGTATGGTGTGGTAGTAGTAGATCAGTATGGTGTGGTAGTATGGTGTGGTAGTATGGTGTTGTAGTATGGTATGGTGTGGTAGTAGTAGATCAGTATGGTGTGGTAGTCTGGTGTGGTAGTAGTAGATCAGTATGGTGTGGTAGTGTGGTGTTGTAGTAGTAGATCAGTATGGTGTGGTAGTATGGTGTGGTAGTAGTAGATCAGTATGGTGTGGTAGTATGGTGTGGTAGTAGTAGATCAGTATGGTGTGGTAGTATGGTGTTGTAGTATGGTGTGGTAGTAGTAGATCAGTATGGTGTGGTAGTGTGGTGTGGTAGTAGTAGATCAGTTTGGTGTGGTAGTATGGTGTGGTAGTAGTAGATCAGTATGGTGTGGTAGTATGGTGTGGTAGTAGTAGATCAGTATGGTGTGGTAGTATGGGGTAGTAGTAGTAGATCAGTATGGTGTGGTAGTATGGTGTGGTAGTATGGTGTGGTAGTATGGTGTGGTAGTAGTAGATCAGTTTGGTGTGGTAGTATGGTGTGGTAGTAGTAGATCAGTATGGTGTGGTAGTATGGTGTGGTAGTAGTAGATCAGTATGGTGTGGTAGTATGGGGTAGTAGTAGTAGATCAGTATGGTGTGGTAGTATGGTGTGGTAGTATGGTGTTGTAGTATGGTGTGGTAGAAGTAGATCAGTATGGTGTGGTAGTGTGGTGATGTAGTATAGTGTGGTAGTAGTAGATCAGTATGGGGTGGTAGTATGGTGTGGTAGTATGGTGTGGTAGTGTGGTGTTGTAGTATGGTGTGGTAGTATGGTGTTGTAGTATGGTGTGGTAGTAGTAGATCAGTATGGTGTGGTAGTGTGGTGTGGTAGTAGTAGATCAGTATGGTGTGGTAGTATGGTGTTGTAGTATGGTGTGGTAGTAGTAGATCAGTATGGTGTGGTAGTATGGTGTGGTAGTAGTAGATCAGTATGGTGTGGTAGTATGGTGTGGTAGTATGGTGTTGTAGTATGGTGTGGTAGTATGGTGTGGTAGTAGTAGATCAGTATGGTGTGGTAGTCTGGTGTGGTAGTAGTAGATCAGTATGGTGTGGTAGTGTGGTGTTGTAGTAGTAGATCAGTATGGTGTGGTAGTATGGTGTGGTAGTAGTAGATCAGTATGGTGTGGTAGTATGGTGTGGTAGTAGTAGATCAGTATGGTGTGGTAGTGTGGTGTTGTAGTATGGTGTGGTAGTAGTAGATCAGTATGGTGTGGTAGTATGGTGTGGTAGTATGGTGTGGTAGTGTGGTGTTGTAGTATGGTGTGGTAGTAGTAGATCAGTATGGTGTGGTAGTATGGTGTGGTAGTATGGTGTGGTAGTAGTAGATCAGTATGGTGTGGTAGTATGGTGTGGTAGTAGTAGATCAGTATGGTGTGGTAGTATGGTGTGGTAGTATGGTGTGGTAGTATGGTGCTGTAGTATGGTGTGGTAGTAGTAGATCAGTATGGTGTGGTAGTATGGTGATGCAGTATGGTGTGGTAGTATGGTGTTGTAGTATGGTGTGGTAGTAGTAGATTAGTATGGTGTTGTAGTATGGTGATGCAGTATGGTGTGGTAGTGTGGTGTGGTAGCAGTAGATCAGTATGGTGTGGTAGTATGGTGTGGTAGTGTGGTGTGGTAGTATGGTGTGGTAGTATGGTGTGGTAGTATGGTGTGGTAGTATGGTTTAGTAGTAGTAGATCAGTATGGTGAGAGCGTCTGCTAAATGACTTAAATGTAAATGTATGGTGTTGTAGTATGGAGTTGTAGTATGGTGTGGTAGCAGTAGATCAGTATGGTGTGGTAGTGTGGTGTGGTAGTCTGGTGTGGTAGTATGGTGTGGTAGTATGGTGTGGTGGTATGGTGTGGTAGGGTGGTGTGGTGTAGTAGTATGGTGTGGTAGCAGTAGATCAGTATGGTGTGGTAGTTTGGTGTGGTAGTGTGGTGTGGTAGTATGGTGTGGTAGTATGGTGTGGTAGTAGTAGATCAGTATGGTGTGGTAGTATGGTGTGGTAGTATGGTGTGGTAGTATGGTGTGGTAGCAGTAGATCAGTATGGTGTGGTAGTTTGGTGTGGTAGTGTGGTGTGGTAGTATGGTGTGGTAGTAGTAGATCAGTATGGTGTGGTAGAATGGTGTGGTAGTATGGTGTGGTAGTATGGTGTGGTAGTAGGATGTGGTAGTATGGTGTGGTAGTATGGTGTGGTAGTAGTCGATCAGTATGGTGTTGTAGTATGGTGTTGTAGTATGGTGTGGTAGTATGGTGTTGTAGTATGGTGTGGTAGCAGTAGATCAGTATGGTGTGGTAGTATGGTGTGGTAGTGTGGTGTGGTAGTATGGCGTGGTAGTATGGTGTGGTAGTAGTAGATCAGTATGGTGTGGTAGTGTGGTGTGGTAGTATGGTGTGGTAGGGTGGTGTGGTAGTATGGTGTTGTAGTATGGTGTGGTAGCAGTAGATCAGTATGGTGTGGTAGTATGGTGTGGTAGTATGATGTGGTAGTATGGTGTGGTAGTAGTAGATCAGTGTGGTTTGGTAGTGTGGTGTGGTAGTGTGGTGTGGTAGTATGGTGTGGTAGTATGGTGTGGTAGTAGTAGATCAGTATGGTGTGGTAGTATGGTGTGGTAGTAGTAGATTAGTATGGTGTGGTAGTAGTAGATCAGTATGGTGTGGTAGTATGGTGCGGTAGTATGGTGTGGTAGTATGGTGTGGTAGTATGGGGTGGTAGTAGTAGATCAGTATGGTGTGGTAGTATGGTGTGGTAGTATGGTGTGGTAGTATGGTGTGGTAGTAGTATACCAGTATGGCGTGGTAGTATGGCGTGGTAGTATGGTGTGGTAGTATGGTGTGTTAGTATGGTGTGGTAGTGTGGTGTGGTAGTATGGGGTGGTAGTATGGTGTGGTAGTATGGTGTGGTAGTATGGTGAGGTAGTATGGGGTGGTAGTATGGGGTGGTAGTATGGTGTGGTAGTGTGGTGTGGTAGTATGGTGTGGTAGTGTGGTGTGGTAGTGTGGTGTGGTAGTATGGTGTGGTAGTATGGTGAGGTAGTATGGTGTGGTAGTATGGTGTGGTAGTGTGGTGTGGTAGTATGGTGTGGTAATATGGTGTGGTAGTATGGTGTGGTAGTAGTAGATCAGTATGGTGTGGTAGTATGGTGTGGTAGTGTGGTGTGGTAGTATGGTGTGGTAGGGTGGTGTGGTAGTAGTAGATCAGTATGGTGTGGTAGCATGGTGTGGTAGGGTGGTGTGGTAGTATGGTGTGGTAGTATGGTGTGGTAGTAGTAGATCAGTATGGTGTGGTAGTATGGCGTGGTAGTATGGTGTGGTAGTAGTAGATCGGTATGGTGTGGTAGTATGGTGTGGTAGTAGTAGATCAGTATGGTGTGGTAGTGTGGTGTGGTAGTATGGTGTGGTAGTAGTAGATCAGTATGGTGTGGTAGTGTGGTGTGGTAGTATGGCGTGGTAGTGTGGTGTGGTAGTATGGTGTGGTAGTAGTAGATCAGTATGGTGTGGTAATATGGTGTTGTAGTATGGTGTGGTAGTATGGTGTGGTAGTATGGTGTGGTAGTATGGTGTGGTAGTAGTAGATCAGTATGGTGTGGTAGTATGGTGTGGTAGTATGGTGTGGTAGTAGTAGATCAGTATGGTGTGGTAGTGTGGTGTGGTAGTATGGCGTGGTAGTGTGGTGTGGTAGTATGGTGTGGTAGTAGTAGATCAGTATGGTGTGGTAATATGGTGTTGTAGTATGGTGTTGTAGTATGGTGTTGTAGTATGGTGTGGTAGTAGTAGATCAGTATGGTGTGGTAATATGGTGTTGTAGTATGGTGTTGTAGTATGGTGTTGTAGTATGGTGTGGTAGTATGGCCCGTTCACATTGACGTCACGTTACTAGAGGCTGAGGCCTCAGCCTCTAGGGGGTCATGTGACGTGGCGTCTCTCTGCCTCAGGGGGCCTCAGTTTAGAGGGCGCGGTTCCTGAATGAGGACCAAGTGTGCATGCAGACACACAATGGTAGTAGCTGATTGTTGTGATCACATGACGGGGCATGTCTAGACCACATGGATCAGCTTTTGATTCCCCTGGGGATCTCACACAGTCAGACGTCCAGGCTCATTATACCTGCCAGCCCATAATACTTTAACACTTCATTGGCAATCTCACACAGACAGGCCTCTCTGTTAACTCTATTCTAGGGCAGGCCTCTCTATTAACTGTAGTCTAGGGCAGGCCTCTCTCTCTCTCTCTGTAAACTATAGTCTAGGGCAGGCCTCTCTCTCTGTAAACTGTAGTCTAGGGCAGGCCTCTCTCTCTCTGTTAACTCTAGGGCAGGCCTCTCTGTTAACTCTAGGGCAGGCCTCTCTCTCTGTTAACTCTAGGGCAGGCCTCTCTATTAACCGTAGTCTAGGGCATGCCTCTCTCTCTCTGTAAACTATAGTCTAGGGCAGGCCTCTCTCTCTGTTAACTCTAGTCTAATGCAGGCCTCTCTCTGTTAACTCTAGTCTAATGCAGGCCTCTCTCTGTTAACTCTAGTCTAATGCAGGCCTCTCTCTGTTAACTCTAGTCTAATGCAGGCCTCTCTCTGTTAACTCTAGTCTAATGCAGGCCTCTCTCTGTTAACTCTAGTCTAATGCAGGCCTCTCTCTGTTAACTCTAGTCTAATGCAGGCCTCTCTCTGTTAACTCTAGTCTAATGCAGGCCTCTCTCTGTTAACTCTAGTCTAATGCAGGCCTCTCTCTGTTAACTCTAGTCTAATGCAGGCCTCTCTCTGTTAACTCTAGTCTAATGCAGGCCTCTCTCTGTTAACTCTAGTCTAATGCAGGCCTCTCTCTCTCTGTTAACTCTAGTCTAATGCAGGCCTCTCTCTGTAAACTCTAGTCTAATGCAGGCCTCTCTCTGTTAACTCTAGTCTAATGCAGGCCTCTCTCTGTTAACTCTAGTCTAATGCAGGCCTCTCTCTGTTAACTCTAGTCTAATGCAGGCCTCTCTCTGTTAACTCTAGTCTAATGCAGGCCTCTCTCTGTTAACTCTAGTCTAATGCAGGCCTCTCTCTGTAAACTCTAGTCTAATGCAGGCCTCTCTCTGTTAACTCTAGTCTAATGCAGGCCTCTCTCTGTTAACTCTAGTCTAATGCAGGCCTCTCTCTGTTTGTGTTAATGCTAGTCTAGTGACAACGGCCAAAGAAGGAAAGAAAATGCTGTAATGCCTTTTGACCTTCTCTGTAGCCTTAACCTATAGGCCTAATCTGTATCCTTAACCTACAGTTTGAATCTGTAGCCTAACCTATAGGCCTAATCTGTATCCTTAACCTACAGTTTGAATCTGTAGCCTAACCTATAGGCCTAATCTGTATCCTTAACCTACAGTTTGAATCTGTAGCCTAACCTATAGGCCTAATCTGTATCCTTAACCTACAGTTTGAATCTGTAGCCTAACCTATAGGCCTAATCTGTATCCTTAACCTACAGTTTGAATCTGTAGCCTAACCTATAGGCCTAATCTGTATCCTTAACCTACAGTTTGAATCTGTAGCCTAACCTATAGGCCTAATCTGTATCCTTAACCTACAGTTTGAATCTGTAGCCTAACCTATAGGCCTAATCTGTATCCTTAACCTACAGTTTGAATCTGTAGCCTAACCTATAGGCCTAATCTGTATCCTTAACCTACAGTTTGAATCTGTAGCCTAACCTATAGGCCTAATCTGTATCCTTAACCTACAGTTTGAATCTGTAGCCTAACCTATAGGCCTAATCTGTATCCTTAACCTACAGTTTGAATCTGTAGCCTAACCTATAGGCCTAATCTGTATCCTTAACCTACAGTTTGAATCTGTAGCCTAACCTATAGGCCTAATCTGTATCCTTAACCTACAGTTTGAATCTGTAGCCTAACCTATAGGCCTAATCTGTATCCTTAACCTACAGTTTGAATCTGTAGCCTAACCTATAGGCCTAATCTGTATCCTTAACCTACAGTTTGAATCTGTAGCCTAACCTATAGGCCTAATCTGTATCCTTAACCTACAGTTTGAATCTGTAGCCTAACCTATAGGCCTAATCTGTATCCTTAACCTACAGTTTGAATCTGTAGCCTAACCTATAGGCCTAATCTGTATCCTTAACCTACAGTTTGAATCTGTAGCCTAACCTATAGGCCTAATCTGTATCCTTAACCTACAGTTTGAATCTGTAGCCTAACCTATAGGCCTAATCTGTATCCTTAACCTACAGTTTGAATCTGTAGCCTAACCTATAGGCCTAATCTGTATCCTTAACCTACAGTTTGAATCTGTAGCCTAACCTATAGGCCTAATCTGTATCCTTAACCTACAGTTTGAATCTGTAGCCTAACCTATAGGCCTAATCTGTATCCTTAACCTACAGTTTGAATCTGTAGCCTAACCTATAGGCCTAATCTGTATCCTTAACCTACAGTTTGAATCTGTAGCCTAACCTATAGGCCTAATCTGTATCCTTAACCTACAGTTTGAATCTGTAGCCTAACCTATAGGCCTAATCTGTATCCTTAACCTACAGTTTGAATCTGTAGCCTAACCTATAGGCCTAATCTGTATCCTTAACCTACAGTTTGAATCTGTAGCCTAACCTATAGGCCTAATCTGTATCCTTAACCTACAGTTTGAATCTGTAGCCTAACCTATAGGCCTAATCTGTATCCTTAACCTACAGTTTGAATCTGTAGCCTTAACCTATAGGCCTAATCTGTATCCTTAACCTACAGTTTGAATCTGTAGCCTAACCTATAGGCCTAATCTGTATCCTTAACCTACAGTTTGAATCTGTAGCCTAACCTATAGGCCTAATCTGTATCCTTAACCTACAGTTTGAATCTGTAGCCTAACCTATAGGCCTAATCTGTATCCTTAACCTACAGTTTGAATCTGTAGCCTAACCTATAGGCCTAATCTGTATCCTTAACCTACAGTTTGAATCTGTAGCCTAACCTATAGGCCTAATCTGTATCCTTAACCTACAGTTTGAATCTGTAGCCTTAACCTATAGGCCTAATCTGTATCCTTAACCTACAGTTTGAATCTGTAGCCTAACCTATAGGCCTAATCTGTATCCTTAACCTACAGTTTGAATCTGTAGCCTAACCTATAGGCCTATTCTGTAGTGTAGCTTTGACCTATAGGACTATTCTATGGTGTAGCTTTGACATATAGGCCTAATCCGTAGTGTATATTTGACCTTTTGGCCTAATCTGTAGTATAGCTTTGATTTATGGGCCTAATCTGTTCTGTAGCTTTGACCTGTAGGCCTAATCCGTAGAGTAGCTTTGACCTATAGGCCTAATCTGTAGTGTAGTTTTGACCTGTAGGCATATTTTGTAGTGTAGTTTTGACCTATAAACCTAATCTGTAGTGTGGCCTTAACAAATACCATTTATTTGTATTGGTCTCTCTGTCTCTCCATCTCTCTCTCTCTCTCTCTGTCTAGACACTGTGTGGGACTACTCTCCAGTCTCAACATGTATCTGGAGAATAAGAGCGACCTGGACCTGAAGTCCCCAGCAGCAGCCCCTGGTCTCCAGGGAAGGTCCAGTCTGAGGACAGCGGAGGCGGTGGCAGGGAGCTACGGTGAGGTGGCGGGGAACTTTGGAGACCTGCGTCTGCTGGAGGGGTTCTCAGGAAGGATAGAGTCTCAGAAACTACAGCAGGCCTCCGCCAGATCGCCGGGGAACTGTGTTATGCACGCTGAAGACAGGTAGGAACAACCCAAGCTGTAGTCTGCGTCCAAAATGGCTAATTTACATTTTACATGTACAATTGAAGTCGGAAGTTTAAGTACACTTAGGTGTACTTTTTTATTTTTTTCAACCACTCGACATTTTTCTTGTTAACAAACTAGAGTTTTGGCATCTATTTTGTGCATAACACAAGTCATTTTTCCAACAATTGTTTACAGACAGATTATTTCACTTATAATTCACTGTATCACAATTCCAGTGGGTCAGAAGTTTACATACACTAAGTTGACTGTGCCTTTAAACAGCTTGGAAAATTCCAGAAAAAATATGTCATTGCTTTAGAAGCTTCTGGTAGGCTAATTGACATCATTTGAGTCAATTGGAGTCAATTTTGAGTCAATACCTGTGGATGTATTTCAAGGCCTACCTTCAAACTAAGTGCCTCTTTGCTTGACATCATGGGAAAATAAAAAAAAATCAGCCAAGGCCTCAGAAAAGAAATTGTAGACCTCCACAAGTCTGGTTCATCCTTGGGAGCAATTTCCAAATGCCTGAAGGCACCACGTTCATCTGTACAAACAATAGTACGCAAGTATAAACACCATGGGACAACGCTGCCGTCATACCGCTCAGGAAGGAGACGCGTTCTGTCTCCTAGAGATGAACGTACTTTGGTGCGAAAAGTGCAAATCAATCCCAGAACAACAGCAAAGGACCTTGTGAAGATGCAGGAGGAAATAGGTACAAAAGTATCTATATCCACAGTAAAACGAGTCCTATATCGACATAACCTGAAATGCCGCTCAGCAAGGAAGAAGCCACTGCTCCAAAACCGCCATAAAAAAGCCAGGCTACGGTTTGCAACTGCACATGGGGACAAAGATCATACTTTTTGGAGAAATGTCCTCTGGTCTGATGAAACAAAATTAGAACTGTTTGGCCATAATGACCATCGTTATGTTTGGAGGAAAAAGGGGGAGGCTTGCAAGCCGAAGAACACCATGCGCAATGCTAAGCATCAGCTGGAGTGGTGATAAGTTCATCGCCATTGGACTCTGGAGCAGTGGAAACGCCTTCTCTGGAGTGATGAAACTTCACCGACTGGCAGTCCGATGGACGAATCTGCGTTTGGCGGATGCCAGGAGAACACTACCTGCCCCAATGCATAGTGCCAACTGTAAAGTTTGGTGGAGGAGGAATAATGGTCTGGGTCTAGGGCTAAGCCCCTTACTTCCAGTAAAGTGAAATCTTAATACTGCAGCATACAGTGACATTCTAGAGCAGGGCAACTCCAGTCCTCCAGGGCCTGATTGGTGTTCCTAGCAAACACATCTGATTAATCAAATTGCATTCTAAACTGAAGATCATGATTAGGTGATTATTGGAGTCAGGTGTGTTCGCA
Organism: Salvelinus alpinus; assembly: GCF_045679555.1. NCBI lineage: Eukaryota > Metazoa > Chordata > Actinopteri > Salmoniformes > Salmonidae > Salvelinus > Salvelinus alpinus. Next base: position 55,630,011 of record NC_092101.1, read on the forward strand.
AAACTGTGTCACCAATCAAGGCCCTCGAGGACAGTAATTGCCCACCCCTGTTCTAGACGATTCTGTGCTTCCAACTTTGTGGCAACAGTTTGGGGGAAGGCCCTTTCCTGTTTCAGAATGACAATGTTCCCATGCACAAAGTGTGGTCTATACAGAAATGGTTTGTTGAGATCGGTGTGGAAGAACTTGTCTGGCCTGTACAGAGCCCTGACCTCAGCAGTATCAACCTCATTGAACACCTTTGGGTTGAATTGGAATACTGACTGCGAGCCAGGCCTAACATCAGTCCTCGACCTCCCTAATGCTCTTGTTGCTGAATGGAAGCAAGTCCCCGTAGCAATGCTCCAAAATATAGTGGAAAGCTTTCCCAGAAGAGTGGAGGCTGTTATAACAGCAAAGGGGGGGACCAACTTCATATGAATGCCCAGGATTTTGGAATGAAACGTTCGATGAGCAGGTGTACCGTTTCCTCATAGACTGTAAAAGGAAATCTCGAACCCACAGCAAAGTTGATTCTGTGAGCTTTCAAAACTTTTTAAACCATGATTAGAACGACTCAATGAATACAGAAAAGAAGACTGTCCCCCTTTTCTCCGTGGAGGGAGGGTGAGCGGAGGGAGAGTGAGCGGAGGACCGGTGAGTCAGGTGAGAGGCAGCCACACCTCTGCTCCCCCCCTCCACTCAGACTGACCATCAGATGCAGGGCATCAGTCCAGTAAAATAAAAAAATTAAGCAAATGATTATGCTCACAAGTAATACAACATATGATCTATGATCAGTGTGATCATATACCATTTAAAAAAAGTATAATTTCAAAATGGTCTGAGAATGTTGCATAAGCTTTTTCTTTTATAAGTCATGTTTAAAATAAATCTGAATGGTAGATCTTATTAGAACTCAGGATAAGACCCACATGCAGACAGCTAGAATCACAGATGTTTATTGACCCAAACAAGGAAACAGGAGACAAAGGGCTGTGAGACATTTGTTTAACATTTGAGACACGTGAAAAGTGGGATGAATACGGAGGGTACGGGGCAACAGAAGACGAACAGCAGACGAACAGCAGAAGGGCTAATCAAGTTTATTTTATATAGCCCTTCGTACATTAGCTAATGTCTCAAAGTGCTGTACAGACACCCAGCCTAAAACCCCAAACAGCAAGCAATGCAGGTGTAGAAGCACAGTGGCTAGGAAAAACTCCCTAGAAAGGTCAAAACCTAGGAAGAAACCTAGAGAGGAACCAGGCTATGAGGGTTGGGCCAGTCCTCTTCTGGCTGTGCCGGGTGAAGATTATAACAGAACATGGCCAAGATGTTCAAATGTTCATAAATGACCAGCATGGTCAAATAATAATCAGGAGTAAATGTCAGTTGGCTTTTCATAAAGAGTATCATTAATAGTATCTCTACCGCTCCTGCGGTCTCTAGAGAGTAAAAAACAGCAGGTCTGGGACAGGTAGCACGTCCGGTGGACAGGTCAGGGTTCCATAGCCGCAGGCAGAACAGTTGAAACTGGAACAGCAGCAAGGCCAGGTGGACTGGGGACAGCAAGGAGTCATCATGCCCGGTAGTCCTGACGCATGGTCCTAGGGCTCAGGTCCTCCGAGAGAGAGAAAGAAAGAGAGAAGGAGAGAATTAGAGAGAGCATACTTAAATTCACACAGGACACCGGATAAGACAGGAGAAGTACTCCAGATATAACCAACTGACCCTAGCCCCCCGACACATAAACTACTGCAGCATAAATACTGGAGGCTGAGACAGGAGGGGTCAGGAGACACTGTGGCCCCATCCGATGATACCCCCGGACAGGGCCAAACAGGAAGGATATAACCCCACCCACTTTGCCAAAGCACAGCCCCCACACCACTAGAGGGATATCTTCAACCACCAACTTACCATCCTGAGACAAGGCCGAGTATAGCCCACAAAGATCTCCACCACAGCACAAACTAAGGGGGGGGGCGCCAAGTTAATGATCTTGGAGATGGGAAAGGGCCTATAAAGCGGGGAGAATGTTTGCGGGATTCTACTCGAGGGGCAGATCACGAGTAGACAGCCATGCCCTCTGCCCAAGCCAATACCGGAGTGCCGGGGTCCGGTGGCGGTCCGCTTGTCGTCGATACCTGGAGATGGTGTTGGGAAGAGCCGACCAGGGTCTTTTCCAGGTACGGCGACAGCGGCGGACAAACATCTGGGCCGAGGCTATGCAGACCACTTTCTCCAGGAAGAGCGGGGGCTGAAACCCCAGGGAACACTCGAAAGGCGAGAGCCCAGTGGCAGAGCAGGGGAGGGTGTTGCTGGCGTATTCAACCCACATGAGTTGCTGGCTCCAGGTGGTGGGGTTGGCAGAGACCAGGCAGCGAAGAGTCATCTCCAGGTCTTGGTTGGCTCGCTCCAACTGGCCGTTGGACTGAGGGTGGAACCCGGAGGACAGGCTGGCCGACCACCCAATGAGCGTGCAGAACGCCTTCCAGAACCGGGACGAGAACTGAGGGCCCCAGTCGGAGACCATGTCCACCGGGAGTCCGTGGTTCCGGATGACGTGCTGCACCATGAGCTGGGCCGTCTCTTTGGCAGAGGGTAACGCTTGGGGAGAGGAATGAAGAGGGCGGCTTTGGAAAACCGATCCACTACTGTCAGGATGATGGTGTTGCCATCAGACGGGAAAAGACCCGTGACGAAGTCCAGGGATATGTGAGACCAGGAACGGTGAGGGACAGGCAGTGGTTGAAGAAGACCAGCCGGAGGTGCCTTGTTCTGCACACAAACCGTGCAGGTGGCGGCGAACGCGGAGAAGTCCGGGACCATGGTAGGCCACCAAAAAGCGTTGTCGCACATAGGCCAGGGTCCGATGGGAGCCCAGGTGGCAGGCAATCGTGGAGTAGTGGGCCCACTCCAGGACCAAGGAGCGGACAGCGTCAAGCACAAACATCTGGTTATCTGGGGTTCTCGGGACACTAGGGTAGGCTGAGAGATTACGTGTGTGACCAGCTGCCCAGTGGGGAATCTGCGGATGCCTGGTCATGGCGTTCTGCCAGGGTATGGAGTCCCTCTATAAGACATTGCAGTAACTCCTTGTGTCTTCCAATGGTGGCCCCTTGCAGGGAGACAGCATTGTGGAACTGGTCTGAGTCTGCTGGGTCAGTCATGGCCAGTTCATACTATCAAAACTCAGGATAAGACCCAGATGCAGACAGAGTCACAGATCTCTGTGACAGATGTTTATTGACCCAAACAGGAGGCAGGCAAAAGACAGGTCAAAGGCAGGCAGAGGTCCGTAATCCAGGGCAGAGTCAATAAGGTACCGAACAGCAGGCTGGGGGTCAGGACAGGCAGAGGTTCGTAAACGGGTCAGAGTCAGGCAGGTACAGAACGGCATGCAGGCTCGGGGTCAGGGCAGCAGAATGGTCAGAACCGGGGAAACTAGGAAACAGAACTTGAGAAAGCAGGGAGATGGGAAAACAAGCTGGTAAGACCTGACGAGACAAACTGGCAACAGACAAACAGAGAACACAGGTATAAATACACGGGGGATAATGAGTAAGATGGGCGTCACCTGGAGGGGAGTTGAGACAAGCACAAAGACAGGTGAAACTGATCAGGGTGTGACAGATCTCGGCTTGCATTTTGACTCAGAAGGTTCTGATCTTGACTCAGAAGGTTCTGATCTTGACTCAGAAGGTTCTGATCTTGACTCAGAAGGTTCTGATCTTGACTCAGAAGGTTCTGATCTTGACTCAGAAGGTTCTGAACTTGACTCAGAAGGTTCTGAACTTGACTCAGAAGGTTCTGATCTTGACTCAGAAGGTTCTGAACTTGACTCAGAAGGTTCTGAACTTGACTCAGAAGGTTCTGATCTTGACTCAGAAGGTTCTGATCTTGACTCAGAAGGTGATCTTGACTCAGAAAAGGTTGGTGACCACTGCTGTAGTGCATGGAAAATCCAGACTATCCAAGTAAAGTGTGACCAGAGCAACAATCATAGCAAAATATCAACTTAGTTCTCATCAAAACATCATTAGATATGTAAATAATATCTGAAATAAAATAAAATAACCTAAACAATCTGTTATTTTAGCAAAAATGTGGATCCCTTATATAATGTGTATCTTTTTTTTAAAGTACATTAGTACTAAAAAGCTGATTTACTGTACCATCATTCGATTGTAGTATCATTTCGTTTTGAGATTTATTTGTCATATTCTTGTGGTAGAAAATACATTTAAAGGGGGCTGTACACCAGCATTTAAAATATACTTAATTTTATTGACAAAAAGTGATTCATCCGTTGATCCTGAGAGACAATTACCCAAAATATGGCTTAGTATTCTTTATTTACCCCACAGACAGCATTAGCATCGCTGCTAGTGGAACAATGGGAGTGGTATTGGTCACATACAGATATTTAGCAGATGTTATTGCGGGTGTAGTGAAATCCTTGTGTTCCTAGCGCCAACAGTGCAGTAATATCTAACAATTCACAAATCTAGAAGTAAAAAATGGAATTAAGAAATATGTCAATATTAGGACGAAATGGTGCTCGATATGGTCATCCATCTGTCTGGCAGAGACTAACTCTGTCAGTGGACTCCCCTCCCCCACTGGACATAAGAGAACAGAGGGATTATGGATCCCTGATACAGGTCCCCCTCCACCCTGTTATAGATCCCTGATACAGGTCCCCCTCCACCCTGTTATAGATCCCTGATACAGGTCCCCCTCCACCCTGTTATAGATCCCTGATACAGGTCCCCCTCCACCCTGTTATGGATCCCTGATACAGGTCCCCCTCCACCCTGTTATGGATCCCTGATACAGGTCCCCTCCACCCTGTTATGGATCCCTGATACAGGTCCCCCTCCACCCTGTTATGGATCCCTGATACAGGTCCCCCTCCACCCTGTTATGGATCCCTGATACAGGTCCCCCTCCACCCTGTTATGGATCCCTGATACAGGTCCCCTCCACCCTGTTATGGATCCCTGATACAGGTCCCCCTCCACCCTGTTATGGATCCCTGATACAGGTCCCCCTCCACCCTGTTATGGATCCCTGATACAGGTCCCCCTCCACCCTGTTATGGATCCCTGATACAGGTCCCCCTCCACCCTGTTATGGATCCCTGATACAGGTCCCCCTCCACCCTGTTTTAGATCCCTGATACAGGTCCCTCTCCACCCTGTTATGGATCCCTGATACAGGTCCCCTCCACCCTGTTATGGATCCCTGATACAGGTCCCCCTCCACCCTGTTATGGATCCCTGATACAGGTCCCCCTCCACGCTGTTATGGATCCCTGATACAGGTCCCCCTCCACCCTGTTATGGATCCCTGATACAGGTCCCCCTCCACCCTGTTATGGATCCCTGATACAGGTCCCCCTCCACCCTGTTATGGATCCCTGATACAGGTCCCCCTCCACCCTGTTATGGATCCCTGATACAGGTCCCCCTCCACCCTGTTATGGATCCCTGATACAGGTCCCCCTCCACCCTGTTATAGATCCCTGATACAGGTCCCCCTCCACCCTGTTATGGATCCCTGATACAGGTCCCCCTCCACCCTGTTATGGATCCCTGATACAGGTCCCCCTCCACCCTGTTATAGATCCCTGCAGGTCCCCCTCCACCCTGGTATGGATCCCTGATACAGGTCCCCCTCCACCCTGTTATGGATCCCTGATACAGGTCCCCCTCCACCCTGTTATGGATCCCTGATACAGGTCCCCCTCCTCCCTGTTATGGATCCCTGATACAGGTCCCCCTCCACCCTGTTATAGATCCCTGCAGGTCCCCCTCCACCCTGGTATGGATCCCTGATACAGGTCCCCCTCCACCCTGTTATGGATCCCTGATACAGGTCCCCCTCCACCCTGGTATGGATCCCTGATACAGGTCCCCCTCCACCCTGTTATGGATCCCTGATACAGGTCCCCCTCCACCCTGTTATGGATCCCTGATACAGGTCCCCCTCCTCCCTGTTATAGATCCCTGATACAGGTCCCCCTCCACCCTGTTATAGATCCCTGATACAGGTCCCCCTCCACCCTGTTATAGATCCCTGATACAGGTCCCCCTCCACCCTGTTATGGATCCCTGATACAGGTCCCCCTCCACCCTGTTATGGATCCCTGATACAGGTCCCCTCCACCCTGTTATGGATCCCTGATACAGGTCCCCCTCCACCCTGTTATGGATCCCTGATACAGGTCCCCCTCCACCCTGTTATGGATCCCTGATACAGGTCCCCCTCCACCCTGTTATGGATCCCTGATACAGGTCCCCTCCACCCTGTTATGGATCCCTGATACAGGTCCCCCTCCACCCTGTTATGGATCCCTGATACAGGTCCCCCTCCACCCTGTTATGGATCCCTGATACAGGTCCCCCTCCACCCTGTTATGGATCCCTGATACAGGTCCCCCTCCACCCTGTTATGGATCCCTGATACAGGTCCCCCTCCACCCTGTTTTAGATCCCTGATACAGGTCCCTCTCCACCCTGTTATGGATCCCTGATACAGGTCCCCTCCACCCTGTTATGGATCCCTGATACAGGTCCCCCTCCACCCTGTTATGGATCCCTGATACAGGTCCCCCTCCACGCTGTTATGGATCCCTGATACAGGTCCCCCTCCACCCTGTTATAGATCCCTGCAGGTCCCCCTCCACCCTGGTATGGATCCCTGATACAGGTCCCCCTCCACCCTGTTATGGATCCCTGATACAGGTCCCCCTCCACCCTGGTATGGATCCCTGATACAGGTCCCCCTCCACCCTGTTATGGATCCCTGATACAGGTCCCCCTCCACCCTGTTATGGATCCCTGATACAGGTCCCCCTCCTCCCTGTTATAGATCCCTGATACAGGTCCCCCTCCACCCTGTTATAGATCCCTGATACAGGTCCCCCTCCACCCTGTTATAGATCCCTGATACAGGTCCCCCTCCACCCTGTTATGGATCCCTGATACAGGTCCCCCTCCACCCTGTTATGGATCCCTGATACAGGTCCCCTCCACCCTGTTATGGATCCCTGATACAGGTCCCCCTCCACCCTGTTATGGATCCCTGATACAGGTCCCCCTCCACCCTGTTATGGATCCCTGATACAGGTCCCCCTCCACCCTGTTATGGATCCCTGATACAGGTCCCCTCCACCCTGTTATGGATCCCTGATACAGGTCCCCCTCCACCCTGTTATGGATCCCTGATACAGGTCCCCCTCCACCCTGTTATGGATCCCTGATACAGGTCCCCCTCCACCCTGTTTTAGATCCCTGATACAGGTCCCTCTCCACCCTGTTATGGATCCCTGATACAGGTCCCCTCCACCCTGTTATGGATCCCTGATACAGGTCCCCCTCCACCCTGTTATGGATCCCTGATACAGGTCCCCCTCCACGCTGTTATGGATCCCTGATACAGGTCCCCCTCCACCCTGTTATGGATCCCTGATACAGGTCCCCCTCCACCCTGTTATGGATCCCTGATACAGGTCCCCCTCCACCCTGTTATGGATCCCTGATACAGGTCCCCCTCCACCCTGTTATGGATCCCTGATACAGGTCCCCCTCCACCCTGTTATGGATCCCTGATACAGGTCCCCCTCCACCCTGTTATAGATCCCTGATACAGGTCCCCCTCCACCCTGTTATGGATCCCTGATACAGGTCCCCCTCCACCCTGTTATGGATCCCTGATACAGGTCCCCCTCCACCCTGTTATAGATCCCTGCAGGTCCCCCTCCACCCTGGTATGGATCCCTGATACAGGTCCCCCTCCACCCTGTTATGGATCCCTGATACAGGTCCCCCTCCACCCTGTTATGGATCCCTGATACAGGTCCCCCTCCTCCCTGTTATGGATCCCTGATACAGGTCCCCTCCACCCTGTTATAGATCCCTGCAGGTCCCCCTCCACCCTGGTATGGATCCCTGATACAGGTCCCCCTCCACCCTATTATTGCTCCCCCATACAGGTCCCCCTCCACCCTGGTATGGATCCCTGATACAGGTCCCCCTCCACCCTGTTATGGATCCCTGATACAGGTCCCCCTCCACCCTGTTATGGATCCCTGATACAGGTCCCCCTCCTCCCTGTTATGGATCCCTGATACAGGTCCCCCTCCACCCTGTTATGGATCCCTGATACAGGTCCCCCTCCACCCTGTTATAGATCCCTGCAGGTCCCCCTCCACCCTGTTATGGATCCCTGATACAGGTCCCCCTCCACCCTGTTATGGATCCCTGATACAGGTCCCCCTCCACCCTGTTATGGATCCCTGATACAGGTCCCCCTCCACCCTGTTATGGATCCCTGATACAGGTCCCCCTCCACCCTGTTATGGATCCCTGATACAGGTCCCCCTCCATCCTGTTATAGATCCCTGATACAGGTCCTCCTCCACCCTGTTATGGATCCCTGATACAGGTCCCCCTCCACCCTGTTGGGTTATAGATCCCTGATACAGGTCCCCCTCCACCCTGTTATGGATCCCTGATACAGGTCCCCCTCCACCCTGTTATGGATCCCTGATACAGGTCCCCCTCCACCCTGTTATGGATCCCTGATACAGGTCCCCCTCCACCCTGTTATAGATCCCTGATACAGGTCCCCCTCCACCCTGTTATGGATCCCTGATACAGGTCCCCCTCCACCCTGTTATGGATCCCTGATACAGGTCCCCCTCCACCCTGTTATGGATCCCTGATACAGGTCCCCTCCACCCTGTTATGGATCCCTGATACAGGTCCCCTCCACCCTGTTATGGATCCCTGATACAGGTCCCCCTCCACCCTGTTATGGATCCCTGATACAGGTCCCCCTCCACCCTGTTATGGATCCCTGATACAGGTCCCCCTCCTCCCTGTTATGGGTCCCTGATACAGGTCCCCCTCCACCCTGTTATGGATCCCTGATACAGGTCCCCCTCCACCCTGTTATGGATCCCTGATACAGGTCCCCCTCCACCCTGTTATGGATCCCTGATACAGGTCCCCCTCCACCCTGTTGGGTTATGGATCCCTGATACAGGTCCCCCTCCACCCTGTTGGGTTATGGATCCCTGATACAGGTCCCCCTCCACCCTGTTGGGTTATGGATCCCTGATACAGGTCCCCCTCCACCCTGTTATGGATCCCTGATACAGGTCCCCCTCCACCCTGTTATGGATCCCTGATACAGGTCCCCCTCCACCCTGTTATGGATCCCTGATACAGGTCCCCTTCCACCCTGTTGGGTTATGGATCACTTGTTATTATGTCTCCAGGGAAACCTAGATTCAAGTTCCTGTCTCTCAAATTACTAGGCATAATTCAGTGTTTTGTGTTTAAAAGTCCATGTTGATACAGAAACACTAAATAATGATTTACATTTATTAAGAACAAGGTATTTGTCAAAGTCAGGATTTTAAAGAATTTTATAAATAACCTTTGGTGCTATGGTCACAAATATTCCCCAATAATAACCCCAGTCTGTAGTTTGAGGGTTAAGGAGTTAAATTTGGACGATTGTAGAACTCACATTACACTAGAAAGTTGTTGAACCATCAAGTCAGAGATTCCTAGTGTGAGCTCTGTGTAAAGTGATGGAGAACAGGCAGTAAGTATTCACAGTATTCAGAGAGAGAGAGAGAGAGGGAGAGTGCGTGTTGGCGGGGGGGGGGGGGGGTGCTAATCTCAGGCCTGTGGTTGTTTTCACATTATTGGGATTTAACTCTGGAATTTAGGTTTTTACGATCAGAGCCAGACGGAGGCAGACCTGCACATGATGAAATGTGTCAGGAGATATTTGATCTCTGAGTGTGACGCTGTTTACATTCCGAATGGAACCCTATTCCCTATATAGTGGTACTACTATAGACCAGAGCCCTATTCCCTATATAGTGCACTACTATAGATCAGAGCCCTATTCCCTATATAGTGCACTACTATAGACCAGAGCCCTATTCCCTATATAGGGCACTACTATAGATCGGAGCCCTATTCCCTATATAGTGATACTACTATAGACCAGAGCCCTATTCCCTATATAGTGCACTACTATAGACCAGAGTCCTATTCCCTATATAGTGGTACTACTATAGACCAGAGCCTTATTCCCTATATAGTGCACTACTATAGACCAGAGTCCTATTCCCTATATAGTGGTACTACTATAGACCAGAGCCCTATTCCCTATACAGTACATAGCCGATTTTCTGAGAAGTATGCTTTCGCCGTAAAGCCTTTTTGAAATCTGACACAGATGCTGGATTAACAAGAAGTTAATCTTTAAACCGATGTATAACACTTGTATGTTTTATGAATGTTTATTATGAGTATTTCTGTATTTTGAATTTTGCGCTCTGCAATTTCACCGGATGTTGTCGAGGTGGGACGCTACCGTCCCACCTGCCCATTAAAAGATAAACCGACAAGAACTTTTAAACGTCAGTTTGGCAGTTACTTACCCCAATTCCGACTTCAACTTCGACTCGTCTGCTTTTTCTTTAATTCCGACCCAATTATTGGGATATCCGAGAGGATTAAGGATGAAATTCATGCCGACATTAAGGTGAGAGAAAAACCGACCACCTCTCGACCTTTTGTTCACCCATCTTGGACTAACTGATGGGCAAGTGCCGACCCTTCTACCTCCCGTTTTCAGCTGTTATCATGCCTGTTGTATACATTTCACCAAGGAATTTAACAAGCCGGCACTGTACAACTTGTACCAACTGTACAACGCTATAAACAAAAAGAAACACTTACATCTGGAGGCTGCCTTGTCGCCGGCGATTTTAATTCCGTGTCGTTAAGACATGTGATGCCCAACTTCCATCAGCACGTCTTCTTCGTCACTAGGGGAGATAAAGTCCTAGACCACTGTTACTCTACCCACAAGCAAGCGTACAAGGCCCTCCCTCGTCCGCCATTCGGCAAATCGGATCATTACTCTGTACTCCTGCATTCTGTAGACAAGAAGAAGCTCAAACAGGAAGTACCACTGAATCGCTCCATTGAGAAATGGTAATCAGAATTACCTACAGCTAAACCATTGAGAGCATCTTGACTGGCTGCATTACTGCTTGGTATGGCAACAGCACTGCCCTTGATTGCATTGCACTACAGAGGGTGGTGCAGACAGCCCAGTACATCACTGGGGCCGAGCTCCCTGCCATCCAGGACCTCTATATCAGGTGGTGTGGACAGCCCAGTACATCACTGGGGCTGAGCTCCCTGCCATCCAGGACCACTATATCAGGTGGTGGGGACAGCCCAGTACATCACTGGGGCCGAGCTCCCTGCCATCCAGGACCTCTATATCAGGTGGTGTGGACAGCCCAGTACATCACTGGGGCTGAGCTCCCTGCCATCCAGGACCACTATATCAGGTGGTGGGGACAGCCCAGTACATCACTGGGGCCGAGCTCCCTGCCATCCAGGACCTCTATATCAGGTGGTGTGGACAGCCCAGTACATCACTGGGGCCGAGCTCCCTGCCATCCAGGACCACTATATCAGGTGGTGGGGACAGCCCAGTACATCACTGGGGCTGAGCTCCCTGCCATCCAGGACCACTATATCAGGTGGTGGGGACAGCCCAGTACATCACTGGGGCTGAGCTCCCTGCCATCCAGGACCACTATATCAGGTGGTGGGGACAGCCCAGTACATCACTGGGGCCGAGCTCCCTGCCATCCAGGACCTCTATACTAGGCATGAGACTACTAAATAGCTAACATAATGGCTAAACTGACTATCTGAGTTCACCGTTATATTTTATTCTTAAATTTGACATGTTTTGCACACTGACAGGACTCTACACACTGACAGGACTCTACACACTGACAGGACTCTACACACTGACAGGACTCTACACACTGACAGGACTCTACACACTGACAGGACTCTACACACTGACAGGACTCTACACACTGACAGGACTCTACACACTGACAGGACTCTACACACTGACAGGACTCTACACACTGACAGGACTCTACACACTGACAGGACTCTACACACTGACAGGCCTCTACACACTGACAGGACTCTACACACTGACAGGACTCTACACACTGACAGGACTCTACACACTGACAGGCCTCTACACACTGACAGGACTCTACACACTGACAGGACTCTACACACTGACAGGACTCTGACAGGACTCTACACTCTGACAGGACTCTACACACTGACAGGACTCTACACACTGACAGGACTCTACACACTGACAGGACTCTGACAGGACCCTACACACTGACAGGACTCTACACACTGACAGGACTCTGACAGGACTCTACACACTGACAGGACTCTACACACTGACAGGACTCTACACACTGACAGGACTCTACACAATGACAGGACTCTGATAGGACTCTACACTCTGACAGGACTCTACACACTGACAGGACTCTACACACTGACAGGACTCTACACACTGACAGGACTCTACACACTGACAGGACTCTACACTTGACAGGACTCTACACTCTGACAGGACTCTACACCTGAGGACCTACACACTGACAGGACTCTACACACTGACAGGACTCTACACACTGACAGGACTCTGACAGGACTCTACACTCTGACAGGACTCTACACACTGACAGGACTCTACACACTGACAGGACTCTACACACTGACAGGACTCTACACACTGACAGGACTCTACACACTGACAGGACTCTACACTCTGACAGGACTCTACACACTGACATGACTCTACACTCTGACAGGACTCTACACACTGACAGGACTCTACACACTGACAGGACTCTACACACTGACAGGACTCTGACAGGACTCTACACACTGACAGTACTCTACACACTGACAGGACTCTACACACTGACAGGACTCTACACACTGACAGGCCTCTACACACTGACAGGCCTCTACACACTGACAGGACTCTGACAGGACTCTACACACTGACAGGACTCTACACACTGACAGGACTCTACACTCTGACAGGACTCTACACACTGACAGGACTCTACACACTGACAGGACTCTACACTCTGACAGGACTCTACACTCTGACAGGACTCTACACTCTGACAGGACTCTACACACTGACAGGACTCTACACACTGACAGGACTCTGACAGGACTCTACACTCTGACAGGACTCTACACACTGACAGGACTCTACACACTGACAGGACTCTACACACTGACAGGACTCTACACACTGACAGGACTCTACACACTGACAGGACTCTACACTCTGACAGGACTCTACACACTGACATGACTCTACACTCTGACAGGACTCTACACACTGACAGGACTCTACACACTGACAGGACTCTACACACTGACAGGACTCTGACAGGACTCTACACACTGACAGTACTCTACACACTGACAGGACTCTACACACTGACAGGACTCTACACACTGACAGGCCTCTACACACTGACAGGCCTCTACACACTGACAGGACTCTGACAGGACTCTACACACTGACAGGACTCTACACACTGACAGGACTCTACACTCTGACAGGACTCTACACACTGACAGTGACTGCGTACACACTGACAGGACTCTACACACTGACAGGACTCTACACACTGACAGGACTCTACACTCTGACAGGACTCTACACACTGACAGGACTCTACACACTGACAGGACTCTACACACTGACAGGACTCTACACACTGACAGGACTCTGACAGGACTCTACACACTGACAGGACTCTACACACTGACAGGACTCTACACACTGACAGGACTCTACACACTGACAGGCCTCTACACACTGACAGGCCTCTACACACTGACAGGACTCTGACAGGACTCTACACACTGACAAGACTCTACACACTGACAGGACTCTACACACTCACAGGACTCTACACTCTGACAGGACTCTACACACTGACAGGACTCTACACACTGACAGGACTCTACACACTGACAGGACTCTACACACTGACAGGACTCTACACACTGACAGGACTCTACACTCTGACAGGGCTCTACACACTGACAGGACTCTACACACTGACAGGACTCTGACAGGACTCTACACACTGACAGGACTCTACACACTGACAGGACTCTACACACTGACAGGACTCTACACACTGACAGGACTCTACACACTGACAGGACTCTACACACTGACAGGCCTCTACACACTGACAGGACTCTACACACTGACAGGACTCTACACACTGACAGGACTCTACACTCTGACAGGACTCTACACTCTGACAGGACTCTACACACTGACAGGACTCTACACACTGATACTTTTCATTTTAAAGTTAATTTCCCGCATTTCTACAGCTTTTCCTTGGGGCAGAGAATGATTTTTTTCATAGCTCACCATGCTGTTTTTATGAGGTTGACAGAAAATGTTGCAGTTTTAATGCTAATTTCCTGCAAGTCTATACATTTTGCCATTGCTAATGACATGTGCTATATAGGGCCAACCCCGGACCTCCCATGTAACAGACAGGTTAAAGTTCACCACAAAAGGCTGCACTGTTTTCACTCTGAGCATCAAACTGACGGGTTAAACATTGAACTTGTTTTCTTCACTTCAGTTGACACTAGGTTTTTGTATTTGTTCTCCAGGCAGACCTTCAGTATGGTCAACTTTCTGAAGGGAAACACCGACCGGACCAACTCCAACCACACAGAGAGATCTCCCCTCATCAGGTTCTCCCAAGATGACAGGTAAGTTAGTTTTTTTTTTGTTGGTTCTCAGAAAGAGCCTTTGATATCACAGCAGTTTGGTAGCGAGCTACGTATGTTGAATTGTATACAATTGAGGTGCACATGCATACATTTTTACAAATGGAGATAAATAGCTAATATTCTTCTCCTAAACGACCCAGCTTCTATTCAACTTCTAGGTGATATAAGTGAAAAATGTTCCTCTCTGTGATTCCAGAGGACTGGTCATGTCATGGTGGCTAGATACAGTGCATATGAATGGAGTTTATATGAATGGAGCTTATACCGTACATGTGCAGTGCATTCGGAAAGAATTCAGACCCCTTGACTTTTTCCACATTTATCCTTATTCTAAAATTGATTAAATAAAACATTTTCCTCATCAATCTAGACACATGACAAGGTGAAAAGGTGAAAAAAGGCGAAAACAGGTTTTTAGACATTTTTGCAAATGCATTAATATTAAAAGCAGAAATACCTTTATTTAGATAAGTATTCAGACCCTTTGCTATGAGACTCGAAATTGAGCATCCTTGAGACGTTTCTACAACTTGATTGGAGTCCACTTGTGGTACATTCAATTGATTGGACATGATTTGCAAAGGCACACACCTGTCTATATAAGGTCCCACAGTTGACAGTGCATGTCAGAGCAAAAACCAAGCCATGAGGTCGAAGGAATTGTCCGTAGAGCGCCGAGACAGGATTGTGTCAAGGCACAGATCTGGGGAAGGGAACCAAAACACTTCTGCAGCATTGAAGGTCCCCAAGAAAACAATGGCCTCCATCATTATTTAAATCTATATATTTTTTTGTGTTTTTCACCCCTTTTTTCTCCCCGATTTCGTGGTATATGATTGGTAGTGGTTACAGTCTTGTCTCATCGCTGCAACTCCCGTACGGACTCGGGAGAGGCGAAGGTCGAGAGCCATGCGTCCTCCGAAACACGACCCCCGCCAAACCACACTGCTTCTTAACACAGCGCGCCTCCAACCCGGAAGCTAGCCACAATGTGTCGGAGGAAACACCGTACAGCTGGCGACTGTGTCAGCGTGCAATGGGCCCGGCCCGCCACAGGAGTCGCTAGTGCGCGATGAGACAAGGATATCCCTGCCGGCCAAACCCTCCCCTAACCCAGACGACGCTGGGCCAATTGTGCGCCGCCCCATGAGCCTCCCGGCCGCGGCCGGCTGCGATAGAGCCTGGGCTTGAACCCAGGCCTCCATCATTCTTAAATGTAAGAAGTTTGGAACCACCAAGACTATTCCTAGAGCTGGCCGCCCGGCCAAACTGAGCAATCGGGGGAGAGGGGTCTTGGTCAGGGAGGTGACCAAGAACCCGATGGCCACTCTGACAGAGCTCTAGAGTTCCTGGGAGAACCTTCCAGAAGGACAACCATCTCTGCAGAACTCCACCAATCGGGCCTTTATGGTAGAGTGGCCAGATGGAAGCCACTCCTCAGTAAAAGGCACATGACCACCCGCTTGGAGTTTGCTAAGAGGCACCTAAAGTACTCTCAGACCATGAGAAACAAGATTCTCTGGTCTGATGAAACCAACACTTAACTATTTGGCCTGAATGCCAAGCATCACGTCTGGAGGAAACCTGGCGCCATCCCTACGGTGAAGCTTGGTGGTGTTAGCAACATGATGTGGTGGGACTAGTCAGGGTTGAGGGAAAGATGAATGGAGCAAAGTACAGAGAGATCCTTGATGAAAACCTGCTCCAGAGTGCTCAGGACCTCAGACTGGGGCAAAGGTTAATCTTCAAACAGGACAACTAAGCACACAGCCAAGAAAACGCAGGAGTGGCTTCAGGACAAGTCTCTGAATGTCCTTGAGTGGCCCAGCCTGGATTTAAATAGCTGTGCAGCGACGCTTCCCATCCAACCTTGAGCAGAGCTTGAGAGGATCTGCAGAGAAGAATGGGAGAAAGTCCCCAAATGCAAGTGTGCCAAGCTTGTAGCGTCATACCCAAGAATTTTCTAGGCTGTAATCGCTGCCAAAGGTGCTTCAACTAAGTACTAAGTACAAAGTACTGTGTGTAGATTGATGAGGGGAAAAACTATTGAATCCATTTTAGAATAAGGCTGTAATGTAACAAAATGTGGGAAAGGTCAAGGGGTCTGAATACTTTCCGAATGCACCGTACATGCTGAAGGAGTGGTAAAGCTCCCAGGAATATAATAAATAACAGTGGTTGTCTCCATGTTATTAAGTCCCTCTCATTGTGTCCATACAAGTTTAGTTCTCAGCTGCAACAGCCGTCAAATCTAAAAAATTTGACATCAAAATGTAAAATAAATAAAATAATGAACCTTTATTTTGACAGGTCTCTTTTACAGATGAGCCCTGTAGACGCGTCAATACACATCAATCTAAACTATACACATCATTATACACATCATTAAAAACTGGTGGAAATGAATGTTGATTGGCTGACAGCTGTGGTATATCAGACCGTATACCATGGGTAAAACAAAATGCAATACACATCACTAGACACTATACACATCACTAGACACATCACTAGACACATCACTAGACACATCAATATACACTATACAGTGTCAGTGTAGATCTGTTGTACATTATAGATCTGTTGTACATTATAGATCTGTTGTACATTATAGATGTGTTGTACATTATTATAGATGTGTTGTACATTATTATAGATGTGTTGTACATTATTATAGATGTTGTACATTATTATAGATGTGATGTACATTATTATAGATGTGTTGTACATTATTATAGATGTGATGTACATTATTATAGATGTGTTGTA
This sequence comes from Salvelinus alpinus, assembly GCF_045679555.1. Lineage (NCBI taxonomy): Eukaryota > Metazoa > Chordata > Actinopteri > Salmoniformes > Salmonidae > Salvelinus > Salvelinus alpinus. The sequence continues at coordinate 55,647,494 of NC_092101.1, forward strand.
CATTATAGATCTGTTGTACATTATTATAGATGTGTTGTACATTATTAAATATGTGTTGTACATTATTATAGATGTGTTGTACATTATTATAGATGTGTTGTAGATTATTATAGATGTGTTGTACATTATTATAGATCTGTTGTACATTATTATAGATCTGTTGTATATTACTTTAGATGTGTTGTACATTATTATAGATCTGTTGTACATTATTATAGATGTGTTGTACATTATTATAGATCTGTTGTACATTATTATAGATGTGTTGTATATTATAGATCTGTTGTACAGATAACTGGGATCGTTTGTTGTGTTTGATTTGATTGAATTTGCATTCAGTGCATTCCCAGTGATTGTTGCCTATGCTATTTCCAGTATTGATTCATTCATTAATGTGTATTATGTTTCCAGTATAACGTACATGTTGCTGTATGGGACAACAGCTAATAACCTTTAGCATTATCGTTAGCATTATCGATATGTTCCAGTATAACGTACATGACCCTGTATGAGGGGGAGGAGACATGGGACAACTGTTAATAACCCGTATTATCACCTATATGTTCCAGTATAACGTACATGACCCTGCATGAGGGGGAGGAGACATGGGACAACTGCAGTTTGGAGCTGGATAGGAGGTGTCGTCTGGGAAGTGAGGTCACTAGCCTGTCCCTGTCACGATCCTCCTCCACAGAGAAAGACCCTCTGGACGTACACCTGAACTTCAAACTCTCCAACAGCATGAGGTAAAGCTCATCTCTCTGTCTTTGTTGCTGTCCCCTACACCTAAACTTCAAACTCTCCAACAGCATGAGGTAAAGCTCATCTCTCTGTCTTTGTTGCTGTCCCCTACACCTAAACTTCAAACTCTCCAACAGCATGAGGTAAAGCTCATCTCTCTGTCTTTGTTGCTGTCCCCTACACCTAAACTTCAAACTCTCCAACAGCATGAGGTAAAGCTCATCTCTCTGTCTTTGTTGCTGTCCCCTACACCTAAACTTCAAACTCTCCAACAGCATGAGGTAAAGCTCATCTCTGTCTTTGTTGCTGTCTCTGTCTCTCTGTCAGTTCAATTCAATTAAAATAATAGGCTTTATTGGCATGGGGGAAAAAAATTTACATTCCCAAAACAAGTGATAAAAACAATCACAAATTAACAGTTAACATTAAACACACAAAAGTTTCAAACGAGAAAGCCGTTTGAAATGTTAAATGATTAACTACGTACAAAAACCAATACAGAAACGAGTGTATTGGTTTGAACCTGTACAGGCTGTCAGTCTAGACACCTAACTAAATAAAATATAAAATACGTCTATAAATGAAGAGAAAATAGCTTACAGACTAATTCAGCTACAGTACTTACACCGTACAGAAGTTGCTGTCTCCACTAGGGCCCTCTCTGCAGCTGTCTCCACTAGGGCCCTCTCAGCAGCTGTCTCCTCTAGGAACTCTCAGCAGCTGTCTCCACTAGGGCCCTCTCAGCAGCTGTCTCCACTAGGGCCCTCTCAGCAGCTGTCTCCACTAGGGCCCTCTCAGCAGCTGTCTCCTCTAGGGCCCTCTAGGCAGCTGTCTCCACTAGGGCCCTCTAGGCAGCTGTCTCCACTAGGGCCCTCTCAGCAGCTGTCTCCTCTAGGGCCCTCTCAGCAGCTGTCTCCTCTAGGGCCCTCTCAGCAGCTGTCTCCTCTAGGGCCCTCTCAGCAGCTGTCTCCTCTAGGGCCCTCTCAGCAGCTGTCTCCTCTAGGAACTCTCAGCAGCTGTCTCCTCTAGGAACTCTCAGCAGCTGTCTCCACTAGGGCCCTCTAGGCAGCTGTCTCCACTAGGGCCCTCTCAGCAGTTGTCTCCTCTAGGGCCCTCTCAGCAGCTGTCTCCTCTAGGGCCCTCTAGGCAGCTGGCTCCACTAGGACCCTCTAGGCAGCTGTCTCCACTAGGGCCCTCTCAGCAGCTGTCTCCTCTAGGGCCCTCTCAGCAGCTGTCTCCTCTAGGGCCTTCTCAGCAGCTGTCTCCTCTAGGAACTCTCAGCAGCTGTCTCCTCTAGGAACTCTCAGCAGCTGTCTCCACTAGGGCCCTCTCTGCAGCTGTCTCCACTAGGGCCCTCTAGGCAGCTGGCTCCACTAGGGCCCTCTCAGCAGCTGTCTCCACTAGGGCCCTCTCAGCAGCTGTCTCCACTAGGGCCCTCTCAATCATATCAATCAATAATTTGCAAACATGTCTAAACACCTGTTTTCGCTTTGTCATTATGGGGTATTGTGTGTAGATTGATAGATTTTTTTCCATTTGAGAATAAGGCTGTAACGTAACAAAATGTTGAAAAAGTGAAGGGGTCTGAATAGTTTCCGAATGCACTGTATTCACGTTCCTTTGGCTTTGATGCCTCACGGTTGAGTAATGCTCTGTTCCAGTAGACTGTCTCTCTCTTACTGTCTCTGTCTCTCTCTGTCTCACTGTCTGTCTCTCTCTGTCACTGTCTCACTGTCTCACTGTCTCACTGTCTGTCTCTGTCACTGTCTCACTGTCTCACTGTCTGTCTCTCTCTGTCACTGTCTCACTGTCTCACTGTCTCACTGTCTCACTGTCTGTCTCTGTCACTGTCTCACTGTCTCACTGTCTGTCTCTCTCTGTCACTGTCTCACTGTATGTCTCTGTCACTGTCTCACTGTCTCTCTCTTACTGTCTCTGTCTCTCTCTGTCTCACTGTCTGTCTCTCTCTGTCACTGTCTCACTGTCTCTCTTACTGTCACTGTCTCACTGTCTGTCTCTCACTGTCTGTCTCTCTCTGTCTGTCTCTCTCTGTCTCTGTCTTACTGTCTGTCTGTCTCTGTCTTACTGTCTGTCTCTTACTGTCACTGTCTCACTGTCTGTCTCTCTCTGTCTGTCTCTGTCTGTCTGTCTCTCTCTGTCTGTCTCTCTCTGTCTGTCTCTCTCTGTCTCTGTCTCACTGTCTGTCTCTGTCCTTCTCTATCTCTGCCTATTTCTGTCCCTCCATGTTCAGAGGCTGTACTACATTATACTCACCACCTGGGTCTCCAAAAGGCTACTTCACCCAGTAAACTACATCTAATATGGGGTTATTTGTCTTTACAGATCTTGCCTCTCCATCTTTAAAATCACCTGTATCTTCACCTTTGTCGTCCTCATGTCTGTAAGTGGATTGTCTTGTGACAGATAACTCAGTCATATTGATTATCATGTGTCAATATCAGTTCATCCTTGATTTCTAGAGAAGGTAACAGTTTCAGAATGGTGTGTGTGTGTGTGTGTGTGTTTGCCTGTATGTATGTGTATGTTCGTCTGTATATGTGTGTGTGTTCGTCTGTATATGTGTGTGTGTGTGTGTGTGTGTTGTTTCTCCAGTTGTTCTTCAGTATGTATCCAGACAGAGACAACCCGTGGAGGATGCTGGCTGTCTCCCCTACAGAGAGCTTCTGTATCCTTCTACTACATCAGTCCCATGCAACACAGTACTGTTACTATAGTACTGTTGAGTCTACTACATCAGACATGAACAGAACTGTTATAGACATGAACAGAACAGTTATAGACATGAACAGAACAGTTATAGACATGAACAGAACAGTTATAGACATGAACAGAACAGTTATAGACATGAACAGATATGAACATAACAGTTATAGACATGAACAGAACAGTTATAGACATGAATAGATATGAACAGAACAGTTATAGACATGAACAGAACAGTTATAGACATGAACAGAACAGTTATAGACATGAACAGAACAGTTATAGACATGAACAGAACAGTTATAGACATGAACAACTTAAGATTAGATACTGTGTGTCCTACATTACTGTGATACTATGATCAATCAATGACATTTTCCCATCAGAAGTTGTAATAAAGTGACCTTGCCTGAAGAGCAAGCAGAGCAGACAGACTACCCTAGGGTCACCAGGGTCTCTGGTCACTGTAGGCCCTACATAATGAATGGTCAGCTCTTTACATGTATGGAGTAGTTGGATTTTCATCACCTTCTTTTACATTAAGGGTCAAATAGACGATGCTGTCTGATGTCACAGGTGGTCATGTTGGTGACCCGATGCTGACCTCTGGTTAAATGGACACTGTGACCCATGTTGGAGACCTGATGCTCCATGTTGGTGACCTGATGCTCCATGTTGGTGACCTGATGCTCCATGTTGGTGACCTGATGCTGCACGATGCTCCATGTTGGTGACCTGATGCTGCACGATGCTCCATGTTGGAGACCTGATGCTCCATGTTGGTGACCTGATGCTCCATGTTGGTGACCTGATGCTCCATGTTGGTGACCTGATGCTGCACGATGCTCCATGTTGGTGACCTGATGCTCCATGTTGGAGACCTGATGCTGCATGTTGGTGACCTGATGCTCCATGTTGGTGACCTGATGCTCCATGTTGGAGACCTGATGCTCCATGTTGGAGACCTGATGCTGCATGTTGGTGACCTGATGCTCCATGTTGGTGACCTGATGCTCCATGTTGGTGACCTGATGCTCCATGTTGGTGACCTGATGCTCCATGTTGGTGACCTGATGCTCCATGTTGGTGACCTGATGCTGCATGTTGGAGACCTGATGCTCCATGTTGGTGACCTGATGCTGCATGTTGGTGACCTGATGCTGCATGTTGGTGACCTGATGCTCCATGTTGGAGACCTGATGCTCCATGTTGGTGACCTGATGCTGCATGTTGGTGACCTGATGCTCCATGTTGGTGACCTGATGCTGCATGTTGGTGACCTGATGCTTCATGTTGGTGACCTGATGCTGCACGATGGTGACCTGATGGTCCATGTTGGTGACCTGATGCTCCATGTTGGAGACCTGATGCTCCATGTTGGAGACCTGATGCTGCACGATGCTCCATGTTGGAGACCTGATGCTGCCCGATGCTCCATGTTGGAGACCTGATGCTCCATGTTGGTGACCTGATGCTGCACGATGCTCCATGTTGGTGACCTGATGCTCCATGTTGGTGACCTGATGCTGCACGATGCTCCATGTTGGTGACCTGATGCTGCACGATGCTCCTTGTTGGTGACCTGATGCTGCACGATGCTCCATGTTGGAGACCTGATGCTGCATGTTGGTGACCTGATGCTCCATGTTGGAGACCTGATGCTCCATGTTGGTGACCTGATGCTGCACGATGCTCCATGTTGGAGACCTGATGCTGCACGATGCTCCATGTTGGAGACCTGATGCTCCATGTTGGAGACCTGATGCTGCACGATGCTCCATGTTGGAGACCTGATGCTGCATGTTGGTGACCTGATGCTCCATGTTGGTGACCTGATGCTCCATGTTGGTGACCTGATGCTCCATGTTGGAGACCTGATGCTGCATGTTGGAGACCTGATGCTGCATGTTGGTGACCTGATGCTCCATGTTGGTGACCTGATGCTCCATGTTGGAGACCTGATGCTGCATGTTGGAGACCTGATGCTGCATGTTGGTGACCTGATGCTCCATGTTGGTGACCTGATGCTCCATGTTGGTGACCTGATGCTCCATGTTGGAGACCTGATGCTGCATGTTGGAGACCTGATGCTGCATGTTGGAGACCTGATGCTCCATGTTGGAGACCTGATGCTGCACGATGCTCCATGTTGGAGACCTGATGCTGCATGTTGGTGACCTGATGCTCCATGTTGGTGACCTGATGCTCCATGTTGGTGACCTGATGCTCCATGTTGGAGACCTGATGCTGCACGATGCTCCATGTTGGAGACCTGATGTTGACCTCTGGTTAAATGGACACTGTGACCTATACTGTAGTGTAGAGGTCATGACACTGTGACCTATACTGTAGTGTAGAGGTCATGACACTGTGACCTATACTGTAGTGTAGAGGTCATGACACTGTGACCTATACTGTAGTGTAGAGGTCATGACACTGTGACCTATACTGTAGTGTAGAGGTCATGACACTGTGACCTATACTGTAGTGTAGAGGTCATGACACTGTGACCTATACTGTAGTCTAGAGGTCATGACACTGTGACCTACACTGTAGTGTAGAGGTCATGACACTGTGACCTACACTATAGTGTAGAGGTCATGACACTGTGACCTATACTGTAGTGTAGAGATCATGACACTGTGACCTATACTGTAGTGTAGAGGTCATGACACTGTGACCTATACTGTAGTGTAGAGGTCATGACACTGTGACCTATACTGTAGTGTAGAGGTCATGACACTGTGACCTCTACTGTAGTGTAGAGGTCATGACTGGCTGGACACTGTGACCTATACTGTAGTCGTTAGTGATGGGTACCGTTCAGTTGTCAGGTAGAATGATGTAGGGACCAGGGCAGTAGAATATGTTAATAGAATGCTCTGATGAGGACCATGAAATGTTCGGTATAATTGGGTTAACTACGCCTTTAAAAGGAGACGGCAGAAATACTTTAAATCACAAAGCTTCACAGCTATTCAACTAAACCAGGCATCCACATCAAGCATTTAAAAGACAATCTATTGATATGTCAGGTTTCCCCTTATGAAAGACTTCCTGGTTAAATAAAGATTGGATAAAAGAAAAAATCCTAGTCATTTTCCTTGACCGCCTGCTGTCCAATAGCTTTGAACCTGACTGATTTCCATGACAACGCCTTGCTGAAGCTGCAGGTGGGCGGGCCTTTCGTGAGTGGCATGGTGGATCTGACCAATGAGGAGTACATCCTTATTCAGGTGGAGCAGACTGAAGAGGCGGGGCCACGGAGAAGGCGGGTCCAGACGGTAAGAGTCTCCACCCACGTTCCACCTCTGTTTCTGAATGCAGTTTGAAGTCCCAAATGGCACCCTATTCCCTATATAGTGCACTACTTTAGACCAGAGCCCTATTCCCTATATAGTACACTACTTTAGACCAGAGCCCTATTCCCTATATAGTGCACTACTTTAGACCAGAGCCCTATTCCCTATATAGTGCACTACTATAGACCAGAGCCCTATTCCCTATATAGTGCACTACTATAGACCAGAGCCCTATTCCCTATATAGTGCACTACTTTAGACCAGAGCCCTATGGCACCTTATTCCCTATATAGTGCACTACTTTAGACCAGAGCCCTATTCCCTATATAGTACACTACTATAGACCAGAGCCCTATGGCACCTTATTCCCTATATAGTGCACTACTTTAGACCAGAGCCCTATTCCCTATATAGTGCACTACTTTAGACCAGAGCCCTATTCCCTATATAGTGCACTACTATAGACCAGAGCCCTATTCCCTATATAGTGCACTACTATAGACCAGAGCCCTATTCCCTATATAGTGCACTACTTTAGACCAGAGCCCTATGGCACCTTATTCCCTATATAGTGCACTACTTTAGACCAGAGCCCTATTCCCTATATAGTGCACTACTATAGACCAGAGCCCTATGGCACCTTATTCCCTATATAGTGCACTACTATAGACCAGAGCCCTATGGCACCCTATTCCCTTTATAGTGTACCACTTTAGACCAGAGCCCTATGGGTAGTGCACTTCAAAGGGAATAGGTTGCTATTTGGGATCTAGCCTGTGTTTTGCGGCGGTACCAATCTGATCGTAATACCGTAAGGGTTTCTGTCTCCTTCTCAACAGGTGATGTATAACTGGACCATACCTCTGCATTCTGAACGGAGCGACCAGGTTATAACAACTAAAACATTTGCGATGTTGAGCAGGTATGTCCCCAAATCATTCCTGTACTGCACTTCCTGCTCTCTACTAATTAACATGCAAATTCCTGCATGTCCTGAATGTCCAGTACTACCCAGTCCAGTTATAGTACCATTGGCTTGTTCTCAGTAGTTCAGTCTGATTGTCCTGTATGGGGACAGTAGTTCAGTCTGACTGTCCTGTATGGGGACAGTAGTTCAGTCTGATTGTCCTGTATGGGGACAGTAGTTCAGTCTGATTGTCCTGTATGGGGACAGTAGTTCAGTCTGATTGTCCTGTATGGGGACAGTAGTTCAGTCTGATTGTCCTGTATGGGGACAGTAGTTCAGTCTGACTGTCCTGTATGGGGACAGTAGTTCAGTCTGATTGTCCTGTATGGGGACAGTAGTTCAGTCTGATTGTCCTGTATGGGGACAGTAGTTCAGTCTGATTGTCCTGTATGGGGACAGTAGTTCAGTCTGATTGTCCTGTATGGGGACAGTAGTTCAGTCTGATTGTCCTGTATGGGGACAGTAGTTCAGTCTGATTGTCCTGTATGGGGACAGTAGTACAGTCTGATTGTCCTGTATGGGGACAGTAGTTCAGTCTGATTGTCCTGTATGGGGACAGTAGTTCAGTCTGATTGTCCTGTATGGGGACAGTAGTTCAGTCTCACATCACTGAGTACCACTCTTCATATTTTCAAACGTTGTGGTGGCTGCATCATGTTATGGGTGTGCTTGTCATCGGCAAAGACTAGGGAGTTTTTAGGAACAGAATAGTACACGCAAAATCCTAGAGGAAAACCGGGTTGTTTGCTTTCCAACTGGAGTTGCTGACCAAGACGACATTTACATGTTCTGACTGGCCTAGTGACAGTTTTTACTGAATCGGCTTGAAAATCTATGGCAAGACTTGAAAATGTCTGTCTAGCAACGATCAGCAACCAACAACGACATTGTCTCCATGACTCCCTGTCTGTCTGTCTCCATAGTGACCCCATCATCATTACGATGCAGGTGTTCCTCCAGGACGACTGAGTAGTTAACTGACTACAGTAACTAACTGACTAACAAAATGACTCCCTGTCTGTCTCCATAGTGACCCCATCATCATTACGGTGCAGGCGTTCGTCCAGGACGACTCCATCGTCCCTCTCTCCATGACCCACCAGTCGCTCTACGTAACCGCGGAAAGGCAGGTGGTCATTGCTGCAGTCATCCTGGGGGGAGTTTACGTCCTCATCATCTTCGAGGTAAAGAGAGAGCTGTTCATTTTTATTGTTTATTTCACTTTTGTATATTATCTACCTCACTTGCTTTGGCAATGTTAACATATGTTTCCCATGCCAATAAAGCCCCTTGAATTGAGAGAGAGACAGAGAGCCCCTTGAATTGAGAGAGAGAGAGAGAGAGAGAGAGAGAGAGAGAGAGAGAGAGAGAGAGAGAGAGAGAGAGAGAGAGAGAGAGAGAGAGAGAGAGAGAGAGAGAGAGAGAGAGAGAGAGAGAGAGAGAGAGAGAGAGAGAGAGAGAGAGAGAGAGAGAGAGAGAGAGAGAGAGAGAGAGAGAGAGAGAGAGAGAGAGAGAGAGAGAGAGAGAGAGAGAGGCATACAATTATCTGTAAGGTCCCTCAGTCCAGCAGTGAATTTCAAACACAGATTCAACCACAAAGACCAGGGAGGTTTTCCAATGCCTTGTAATGAAGTGCACCTATTGGTAGATGGGTAAACAAACAAAAAACAGACATTGAATATCCCTTCGATCATGGTGAAGTTATTAGTTACACTTTGGATGGTGTATCAATACACCCAGTCACTACAAAGATTTTTATTTATTTTTTATTTAACCTTTATTTAACTATGCAAGTCAATTAAAACCTCTTAAGGATCCGGCCTTTTTTTTCAATTTTCTCCTAAAATGACGTACCCAAATCTAACTGCCTGTAGCTCAGGACCTGAAGCAAGGATATGCATATTATTGGTACCATTTGAAAGGAAACACTTTGAAGTTTGTGGAAATGTGAAAGGAATGTAGGAGAATATAACACATTAGATCTGGTAAATGATAATATCGACAATGTACCATCATTGAAATAAAATGCAAGAGAAATGGCATAATTAATTATTTTTTTATGCACAATTTAGATTCTGGCCACTAGATGGCAGCACTGTATGTGAAATGTTTTAGAGTGATCCAGTGAAATCTTGTATATGGATTCAAAATGTTGTGTCAAGACTGCTCAAATGTGCCTAATTGTTTTATTCATACATTCTCCTCAAACAATAGCATGGTATTTTGTCACTGTAATAGATACTGTAAATTGGACAGTGCAGTGAGATGAACAAGAATTTATTTTATTTATTTTATTTTTTATTTTTATCCCATTTTCTCCCCAATTTTCGTGGTATCCAATCGCTAGTAATTACTATCTTGTCTCATCGCTACAACTCCCGTACGGGCTCGGGAGAGACGAAGGTCGAAAGCCATGCGTCCTCCGAAGCACAACCCAACCAAGCCACACTGCTTCTTAACACAGCGCACCTCCAACCCGGAAGCCAGCCGCACCAATGTGTCGGAGGAAACACCGTGCACCTGGCCCCCTCGGTTAGTGCGCACTGCGCCCGGCCCGCCACAGGAGTCCCTACCGGCCAAACCCTGCCTAACCCGGACGACGCTATGCCAATTGTGCGTCGCCCCACGGACCTCCCGGTCGCGGCCGGCTGCGACAGAGCCTGGGCGCGAACCCAGAGACTCTGGTGGCGCAGCTAGCACTGCGATGCAGTGCCCTAGACCACTGCGCCACCCGGGAGGCCCCAAGATGAACAAGAATTTAAGCTTTCTGCCAATATCAGATATGTCCTGGGACTTTTGTTTTGTTTCTTACAACCTCATGCTAATCACGTTAGCCTACGTTAGCTCAACCGTCCCGTGGACAGTCAAACCCGGACGACGCTGGGCCAATTGTGCGCCGCCCCAATCACGGACGGATGTGATACACCCATGGTCAGGCCATTGGTGACCCCAATGAATCAGTGGCCACTTCTTCATTTTATGACTGAGTCTCTGATCCCTCGTTTCTTTTTCTCCATATTTCCCCCTGTCCTCTCCGGGGTCTCCCTGAGGACCCTGTCAAATCAAATCAAATCAAGTTTATTTTATATAGCCCTTCGTACATCAGCTAATATCTCGAAGTGCTGTACAGAAACCCAGCCTAAAACCCCAAACAGCAAGCAATGCAGGTGTAGAAGCACGGTGGCTAGGAAAAACTCCCTAGAAAGGCCAAAACCTAGGAAGAAACCTAGAGAGGAACCAGGCTATGAGGGATGGCCAGTACTCTTCTGGCTGTGCCGGGTGGCGATTATAACAGAACATGGCCAAGATGTTCAAAATGTTCATAAGTGACAAGCATGGTCAAATAATAATCAGGAATAAATGTCAGTTGGCTTTTCATAGCCGATCATTAAGAGTTGAAAACAGCAGGTCTGGGACAGGTAGGGGTTCCATAACCGCAGGCAGAACAGTTGAAACTGGAATAGCAGCAAGGCCAGGTGGACTGGGGACAGCAAGGAGTCATCATGCCCGGTAGTCCTGACGTATGGTCCTAGGGCTCAGGTCCTCCGAGAGAGAGAAAGAAAGAGAGAAGGAGAGAATTAGAGAGAGCCAATATTTTCAAAATGTTCATAAATGACAAGCATGGTCAAATAATAATCAGGAATAAATGTCAGTTGGCTTTTCATAGCCGATCATTAAGAGTTGAAAACAGCAGGTCTGGGACAGGTAGGGGTTCCATAACCGCAGGCAGAACAGTTGAAACTGGAATAGCAGCAAGGCCAGGTGGACTGGGGACAGCAAGGAGTCATCATGCCCGGTAGTCCTGACGTATGGTCCTAGGGCTCAGGTTCTCCGAGAGAGAGAAAGAAAGAGAGAAGGAGAGAATTAGAGAGAGCATACTAAAATTCACACAGGACACCGGATAAGACAGGAGAAGTACTCCAGATATAACAGACTGAACCTAGCCCCCGACACATAAACTACTGCAGCGTAAATACTGGAGGCTGAGATAGGAGGGGTCGGGAGACACTGTGGCCCCATCTGATGATACCCCCCGGACAGGGCCAAACAGGCAGGATATAACCCCACCCACTTTGCCAAAGCACAGCCCCCACACCACTAGAGGGATGTCTTCAACCACCAACTTACCATCCCGAGACAAGGCCGAGTATAGCCCACAAAGATCTCCACCACAGCACAAACCAAGGGGGGGGGCGCCAACCCAGACAGGGTTACATGGGTGTATATCATTAATTTATATGTCCCAAAATGGATCATGAAGATAAGGTTATATATTTTTATTTGAATTCAGGTTCTACTCCCATGAGAGAAGAGGATTCCGGGAACTTCTCACGTCAGTCTGTTGAAGCCAGATAATACTTTTTGTTGACTACTGTTCTGGGAAGAAACACATGAGTTCCAGGAAGAGTGATGCATAATGTCCCAGTCTAATTAGCCAGTCCGTGGCCTAGCGGAATGCAGTTTAATGTATAAAACATGTGACTGGCTGCATAATGTTGAGCAGACAGGTCAAGAGACACCAGCTGGTTCCTCTGTCCTGTAGGCTGTATCAGCACATACTGTCAAATCTACCTGTTCCACTCCAAAACCTCTCTGACTCCATATGATAACGGTGATCTATACCATACCCCTGTCTCTCTCTCTGTGTCTCTCTCTGTGTCTCTCTCTGTGTCTCTCTCTGTGTCTCTCTCTGTGTCTCTCTGTGTGTCTCTCTCTGTGTGTCTCTCTCTGTGTGTCTCTCTCTGTGTGTCTCTCTCTGTGTCTCTCTCTGTGTGTCTCTCTCTCTCTCTCTCTCTCTCTCTCTCTCTCTCTCTCTCTCTCTCTCTCTCTCTCTCTCTCTCTCTCTCTCTCTCTCTCTCTCTCTCTCTCTCTCTCTCTCTCTCTCTCTCTTTCTCTTTCTCTTTCTCTTTCTCTCTCAATTCAATTCAATTCAAGGGGCTTTATTGGCATGGGAAACATGTGTTAACATTGCCAAAGCAAGTGAGGTAGATAATATACAAAAGTTAAATGAACAATAAAAATTAACAGTAAACATTACACATACAGAAGTTTCAAAACAATAAAGACATCACAAATGTCATATTGTATATATACAGTGTTGTAGCAATGTACAAATGGTTAAAGTACACAAGGGAAAATAAATAAGCATAAATATGGGTTGTATTTACAATGGTGTTTGTTCTTCACTGGTTGCCCTTTTCTTGTGGCAACAGGTCACAAATCTTGCTGCTGTGATGGCACACTGTGGAATTTCTCCCAGTAGATATGGGAGTTTATCAAGATTGGATTTGTTTTAGAATTCTTTGTGGGTCTGTGTAATCTGAGGGAAATATGTCTCTCTAATATGGTCATACATTGGGCAGGAGGTTAGGAAGTGCAGCTCAGTTTCCACCTCATTTTGTGAGCAGTGAGCACATAGCCTGTCTTTTCTTGAGAGCCATGTCTGCCTACGGCGGCCTTTCTCAATAGCAAGGCTATGCTCACTGAGTCTGTACATAGTCAAAGCTTTCCTTAAGTTTGGGTCAGTCACAGTGGTCAGGTATTCTGCCACTGTGTACTCTCTGTTTAGGGCCAAATAGCATTCTAGTTTGCTCTGTTTTTTTGTTAATTCTTTCCAATGTGTCAAGTAATTATCTTTTTGTTTTCTCATGATTTGGTTGGGTCTAATTGTGCTGTTGTCCTGGGGCTCTGTGGGGTGTGTTTGTGTTTGTGAACAGAGCCCTAGGACCAGCTTGCTTAGGGGACTCTTTTCCAGGTTCATCTCTCTGTAGGTGATGGCTTTGTTATGGAAGGTTTGGGAATCGCTTCCTTTTAGGTGGTTGTAGAATTTAACGGCTTTTTTCTGGATTTTGATCGTTAACAGGTATCGGCCTAATTCTGCTCTGCATGCATAATTTGGTGTTTAACGTTGCACACTGAGAATATTTTTTGCAGAATTCTGCATGCAGAGTCTCAATTTGATGTTTATCCCATTTTGTGAATTCTTGGTTGTTGAGTGGACCCCAGAACTCACAACCATAAAGGGCAACGGGTTCTATAATTGGTTCAAGTATTTTTAACTAGATCCTAATTGGTATGTTGAATTTTATGTTTGTTTTGATGGCATAGAAGGCCCTTCTTGCCTTGTCTCTCAGATCGTTCACAGCTTTGTGGAAGTTACCTGTGGCGCTGATGTTTAGGTCGAGGTAGGTATAGTTTGTTGTGTGCTCTAGGGCAACGGTGTCGAGATGGAATTTGTATTCGTGGTCCTGGGAACTGGCCCTTTTTGGAACACCATTATTTTAGTCTTACTGAGGTTTACAGTCAGGGCCCAGGTCAGAATGCATGCAGAAGATCTAGGTGCGGCTGTAGGCCCTCCTTGGTTGTGGACAGAAGCACCATCATCAGCAAACAGTAGACATTTGACTTCATATTCTAGTAGGGTGAGGCCTGCTGCTGCAGACTGTTCTAGTGTCATTGCCAATTCGTTGATATATATGTTGAAGAGGGTGGGGCTTAAGCTGCATCCCTGTCTCACACCCCAGCCCGGTGGAAAGAAATGTGTGTGTTTTTTTTGCCAATTTTAACTGCACACTTGTTGTTTGTGTACATGGATTTTATAATGTCGTATGTTTCCCTCCCCAACACCACTTTCCATCAATTTGTATAGCAGACCCTCGTGCCAAATTGAGTCGGAAGCGTTCTGAAATCAACAAAGCATGAGAAGACTTAGCCTTTGTTTTGGTTTGTTTGTTTGTCAATTAGGGTGTGCAGGGTGAATACGTGGTCTGTCGTATGGTAATATGGTAAAAAGCCAATTTGACATTTGCTCAATACATTGTTTTCACTGAGGAAATGTACGAGTCTGCTGTTAATGATAATGCAGAGGATTTTCCCAAGATTGCTGTTGACGCATATCCCACAGTAGTTATTGGGGTCAAATGTGTCTCCACTTTTGAGGATTGGGGTGGTCAGTCCTTGGTTCCAAATATTGGGGAATATGCCAGAGCTGAGGATGATGTTAAAGTGTTTAAGTATAGCCAATTTGAATTTGTGGTCTATATTTCATCATTTAATGTAGGATACCCACAGATGGAGGGTTTGTTTTTTGTTGTTTAGTTCATTCAGTGTAACAGGAGAATCCACTGGGTTCTGGTAGTCTTTAATGTAATAGGAGAATCCACTGGGTTCTGCTAGTCTTTAATGTAATAGGAGAACCAGTGTGTTCTGGAGGTCTTTAATGTAATAGGAGAATCCAGTGGGTTCTGGTAGTCTTTAATGTAATAGGAGAATCCAGTGGGTTCTGCTAGTCTTTAATGTAATAGGAGAATCCAGTGGGTTCTGGTAGTCTTTAATGTAATAGGAGAATCCAGTGGGTTCTGGTAGTCTTTAATGTAATAGGAGAATCCAGTGGGTTCTGGTAGTCTTTAATGTAATAGGAGAATCCAGAGGGTTCTGGTAGTCTGTAATGTAATAGGAGAATCCAGTGGGTTCTGGTAGTCTTTAATGTAATAGGAGAATCCAGTGGGTTCTGGTAGTCTTTAATGTAATAGGAGAATCCAGTGGGTTCTGGTAGTCTTTAATGTAATAGGAGAATCCAGTGGGTTCTGGGTAGTCTTTAATGTAATAGGAGAATCCAGGGGGTTCTGGTAGTCTTTAATGTAATAGGAGAATCCAGTGGGTTCTGGTAGTCTTTAATGTCATAGGAGAATCCAGTGTGTTCTGGAGGTCTTTAATGTAATAGGAGAATCCAGTGGGTTCTGCTAGTCTTTAATGTAATAGGAGAATCCAGTGGGTTCTGGTAGTCTTTAATGTAATAGGAGAATCCAGTGGGTTCTGGTAGTCTTTAATGTAATAGGAGAACCAGTGGGTTCTGGTAGTCTTTAATGTAATAGGAGAATCCAGTGGGTTCTGGTAGTCTTTAATGTAATAGGAGAATCCAGTGGGTTCTGGTAGTCTTTAATGTAATAGGAGAATCCAGTGGGTTCTGGTAGTCTTTAATATAATAGGAGAATCCAGTGGGTTCTGGAGGTCTTTAATGTAATAGGAGAATCCAGTGGGTTCTGGTAGTCTTTAATGTAATAGGAGAATCCAGTGGGTTCTGGTAGTCTTTAATGTAATAGGAGAATCCAGAGGGTTCTGGTAGTCTGTAATGTAATAGGAGAATCCAGTGGGTTCTGGTAGTCTTTAATGTAATAGGAGAATCCAGTGGGTTCTGGTAGTCTTTAATGTAATAGGAGAATCCAGTGGGTTCTGGTAGTCTTTAATGTAATAGGAGAATCCAGTGGGTTCTGGTAGTCTTTAATGTAATAGGAGAATCCAGTGGGTTCTGGTAGTCTTTAATGTAATAGGAGAATCCAGAGGGTTCTGGTAGTCTGTAATGTAATAGGAGAATCCAGTGGGTTCTGGTAGTCTTTAATGTAATAGGAGATTCCAGTGGGTTCTGGTAGTCTTTAATGTAATAGGAGAATCCAGTGGGTTCTGGTAGTCTTTAATGTAATAGGAGAATCCAGTGGGTTCTGGGTAGTCTTTAATGTAATAGGAGAATCCAGGGGGTTCTGGTAGTCTTTAATGTAATAGGAGAATCCAGTGGGTTCTGGTAGTCTTTAATGTCATAGGAGAATCCAGTGTGTTCTGGAGGTCTTTAATGTAATAGGAGAATCCAGTGGGTTCTGCTAGTCTTTAATGTAATAGGAGAATCCAGTGGGTTCTGGTAGTCTTTAATGTAATAGGAGAATCCAGTGGGTTCTGGTAGTCTTTAATGTAATAGGAGAACCAGTGGGTTCTGGTAGTCTTTAATGTAATAGGAGAATCCAGTGGGTTCTGGTAGTCTTTAATGTAATAGGAGAATCCAGTGGGTTCTGGTAGTCTTTAATGTAGTAGGAGAATCCAGTGGGTTCTGGTAGTCTTTAATATAATAGGAGAATCCAGTGGGTTCTGGAGGTCTTTAATGTAATAGGAGAATCCAGTGGGTTCTGGTAGTCTTTAATGTAATAGGAGAATCCAGTGGGTTCTGGTAGTCTTTAATGTAATAGGAGAATCCAGTGGGTTCTGGAGGTCTTTAATGTAATAGGAGAATCCAGTGGGTTCTGGTAGACGAGAATCCAGTGGGTTCTGGTAGTCTTTAATGTAATAGGAGAATCCAGTGGGTTCTGGTAGTCTTTAATGTAATAGGAGAATCCAGAGGGTTCTGGTAGTCTTTAATGTAATAGGAGAATCCAGTGGGTTCTGGTAGTCTTTAATGTAATAGGAGAGTCCAGTGGGTTCCGGTAGTCTTTAATGTAATAGGAGAATCCAGTGGGTTCTGGTAGTCTTTAATGTAATAGGAGAATCCAGAGGGTTCTGGTAGTCTTTAATGTAATAGGAGAATCCAGTGGGTTCTGGTAGTCTTTAATGTAATAGGAGAGTCCAGTGGGTTCCGGTAGTCTTTAATGTAATAGGAGAATAGCTGGTAGTTTTCTGACGTGCTGTTCCTTTTTTTTCCCGTAGTGTATTTCTGTATTGTTTTAGTGATTCACCATAGTGAAAGCACAGGCTCAGGTTTTCTGGGTCTCTATGTTTTTGATTGGACAGGTTTCTCAATATCTTTCTTAGGTTTTGCATTCTTCATCAAATCATTTGTCATTGACATTTTTATATTTGATAGGGAAGCTGAGAGGTAAAATATACTGTTTAGGTTTTCTACTGCCAAGTTCCTTCACTATTACACTGAAACATTGTGTCCAGGAAATTGTCGAGAAGGGTTTGAATTTGTTGTTGCCTAATAGGTTTCCACACTACTTTCCTTCCATCTATAGCATGTCTTAATATTATTCAGCTCCTTTGGCTTTGATTGAGCATAGCTCTGTCTCATGATTGAGCATTGCTCTTTTCAAGTAGACTGTGATTTTGCTGTGGTCTGATAGGGGTGTCAGCAGACTGACTGTGAACGCTCTGGGAGACTCTGGGTTGAGGTCAGTGATAAAGTAGTCTACAGTACCACTGCCAAGAGATGAGCTGTAGGTGTACCTACCGTAGGAGTCCCCTCGAAGCCTACCATTGACTACGTACATACCCAGCGTGCGACAGAGCTGTAGGAGTTGTGACCCGTTTTTGTTGGTTATGTTGTTGTAGTTGTGTCTAGGGGGGCATATGGGGGAGGGAATACTGTCACCTCCAGGTAGGTGTTTGTCCCCCTGTGTGCTGAGGGTGTCAGGTTCTGGTCCAGTTCTGGCATTTAGGTCACCACAGACCAGTAAATGTCCCTGGGCCTGGAAATGATTGATCTCCCTCTCCAGGATGGAGGAGCTGTCTTCATTAAAGTATGGGGATTCTAGTGGGGTGATATAGGTAGCACACAGGAGGACATTTTTCTCTGTTGAGATCATTTCCTTATTAACTTCTAGCCAGATGTAAAATGTTCCTGTTTTGATTAATTTAATAGAGTGGGTTAGTTCTGCTCTATACCAAATTAGCATACCCCCTGAGTCTCTTCCCTGTTTCACACCTGGTAGTGTGATGGATGGGACTACCAGCTCTCTGTAACCTAGAGGGCAACCAGTGGGTCTGTCTCCTCTATACCACCCACCTGGTAGTTTGGTGGATGGGACTACCAGCTCTCTGTAACCTAGAGGGCAACCAGTGGGTCCGTCTCCTCTATACCACCCACCTGGTAATGTGGTGGATGGGACTACCAGCTCTCTGTAACCTAGAGGGCAACCAGTGGGTCCGTCTCCTCTATACCACCCACCTGGTAGTTTGGTGGATGGGACTACCAGCTCTCTGTAACCTAGAGGGCAACCAGTGGGTCCGTCTCCTCTATACCACCCACCTGGTAGTTTGGTGGATGGGACTACCAGCTCTCTGTAACCTAGAGGGCAACCAGTGGGTCCGTCTCCTCTATACCACCCACCTGGTAGTGTGGTGGATGGGACTACCAGCTCTCTGTAACCTAGAGGACAACCAGTGGGTTCGTCTCCTCTATACCACCCACCTGGTAGTGTGGTGGATGGGACTACCAGCTCTCTGTAACCTAGAGGACAACCAGTGGGTCTGGGGTTAGGGTTATTGCTCTGCTCACGACCGGGGCATATGTGCGGTTGAGGTCCTTGGGTGGAGGGTGGGGGATGGAGCTTGGGTGGAGGGTGGGGGATGGAGCTTGGGTGGAGGGTGGGGGATGGAGCTTGGGTGGAGGGTGGGGGATGGAGCTTGGGTGGAGGGTGGGGGATGGAGCTTGGGTGGAGGGTGGGGGATGGAGCTTGGGCGGGTGTAATAGTGGGGGTTAGGCCTGTTGCAGGATGGGGCTTGGGCGGGTGTAATAGTGGGGGTTAGGCCTGTTGCAGGATGGAGCTTGGGTGGGTGTAATAGTGGGGGTTGGGCCTGTTGCTCTGATCACAGCCTGGGCATATGTCCTGCTGTCATGTTGAGGTCCTTGCCGCAGGGGCGAGGGGCATGGGGTGGACAGAAGGGGGCATAGGTCTGATATGGGAGGGCCTTTATAGGGTGTGGTCAGGGTTTGTTTGGGGGGTGGTCTCAGCTGGTTGGGGTGTGGCTGGTGAAGCTGTGGTCTAGGTGTAGGTCCTCTCTTGGTGTGGGTTCTCTCGGTGCAGGTCCTTCAGGAGGGGGTCTTGCAGGTCTGGGAGGGTGTCTAGCTGGTCTGGGCGGGGTGTCCGTTGCTCTGTTGCTCCTGTGTGAGGTGTTGGGGCTACGGTTGAGGATGACGTTCTTCAGGGTGCTGGTAAAAGTTGGGATTGCTGCCTTGTAGAGGTGGACCTGGTCATAAAGGCTGTTCAAGTCCAGGGTGGAGTGGTGGGCCAGGTAGACATTAGTTCAGGGTGGAGTGGTGGACCAGTTAGATATTAGTCCAGGGTGGAGTGGTGGGCCAGGTAGACATTAGTCCAGGGTGGAGTGGTGGGCCA
The DNA here is from genome assembly GCF_045679555.1 of Salvelinus alpinus. Lineage (NCBI taxonomy): Eukaryota > Metazoa > Chordata > Actinopteri > Salmoniformes > Salmonidae > Salvelinus > Salvelinus alpinus. The sequence continues at coordinate 55,667,104 of NC_092101.1, forward strand.
GGTAGACATTAGTCCAGGGTGGAGTGGTGGACCAGGTAGATATTAGTCCAGGGTGGAGTGGTGGGCCAGGTAGACATTAGTTCAGGGTGGAGCGGTGGACCAGGTAGACATTAGTCCAGGGTGGAGTGGTGGGCCAGGTAGACATTAGTCCAGGGTGGAGTGGTGGGCCAGGTAGACATTAGTTCAGGGTGGAGCGGTGGGCCAGGTAGACATTAGTCCAGGGTGGAGTGGTGGGCCAGGTAGACATTAGTCCAGGGTGGAGTGGTGGGCCAGGTAGACATTAGTCCAGGGTGGAGCGGTGGGCCAGGTAGACATTAGTCCAGGGTGGAGCGGTGGGCCAGGTAGACATTAGTCCAGGGTGGGGTGGTGGGCCAGGTAGACATTAGTTCAGGGTGGAGTGGTGGGCCAGGCAGACATTAGTCCAGGGTGGAGTGGTGGGCCAGGTAGACATTAGTCCAGGGTGGAGTGGTGGGCCAGGTAAACATTAGTCCAGGGTGGAGTGGTGGGCCAGGTAGACATTAGTCCAGGGTGGAGTGGTGGGCCAGGTAGACATTAGTCCAGGGTGGAGTGGTGATCCAGGTAGACATTAGTCCAGGGTGGAGTGGTGGGCCAGGTAGACATTAGTCCAGGGTGGAGTGGTGGGCCAGGTAGACATTAGTCCAGGGTGGGGTGGTGGGCCAGGTAGACATTAGTCCAGGGTGGAGTGGTGGGCCAGGTAGACATTAGTCCAGGGTGGGGTGGTGGGCCAGGTAGACATTAGTCCAGGGTGGGGTGGTGGGCCAGGTAGACATTAGTCCAGGGTGGAGTGGTGGGCCAGGTAGACATTAGTCCAGGGTGGGGTGGTGGGCCAGGTAGACATTAGTCCAGGGTGGAGTGGTGGGCCAGGTAGACATTAGTTCAGGGTGGAGTGGTGGGCCAGGTAGACATTAGTTCAGGGTGGAGTGGTGGGCCAGGTAGACATTAGTCCAGGGTGGAGTGGTGGGCCAGGTAGACATTAGTTCAGGGTGGAGTGGTGGGCCAGGTAGACATTAGTCCAGGGTGGGGTGGTGGGCCAGGTAGACATTAGTCCAGGGTGGAGTGGTGGGCCAGGTAGACATTAGTTCAGGGTGGAGTGGTGGGCCAGGTAGACATTAGTCCAGGGTGGAGTGGTGGGCCAGGTAGACATTAGTCCAGGGTGGGGTGGTGGGCCAGGTAGACATTAGTCCAGGGTGGAGTGGTGGGCCAGGTAGACATTAGTTCAGGGTGGAGTGGTGGGCCAGGCAGACATTAGTTCAGGGTGGAGTGGTGGGCCAGGTAGACATTAGTCCAGGGTGGAGTGGTGGGCCAGGTAGACATTAGTCCAGGGTGGAGTGGTGGGCCAGGTAGACATTAGTCCAGGGTGGAGTGGTGGGCCAGGTAGACATTAGTCCAGGGTGGAGTGGTGGGCCAGGTAGACATTAGTCCCAGGTGGAGTGGTGGGCCAGGTAGACATTAGTCCAGGGTGGAGTGGTGGGGCAGGAAAATATTAGTCCAGGGTGGAGCGGTGGGCCAGGCAGACATTAGTCCAGGGTGGAGTGGTGGGCCAGGTAGACATTAGTCCAGGGTGGAGTGGTGGACCAGGTAGACATTAGTCCAGGGTGGAGTGGTGGGCCAGGCAGACATTAGTCCAGGGTGGAGTTGTGGGCCAGGTAGATATTAGTCCAGGGTTGGAGTGGTGGGCCAGGTAGACATTAGTTCAGGGTGGAGTGGTGGGCCAGGTAGACATTAGTCCAGGGTGGAGTGGTGGGCCAGGTAGACATTAGTCCAGGGTGGAGTGGTGGGCCAGGTAGACATTAGTCCAGGGTGGAGTGGTGGGCCAGGTAGACATTAGTTCAGGGTGGAGTGGTGGGCCAGGTAGACATTAGTTCAGGGTGGAGTGGTGGGCCAGGTAGACATTAGTCCAGGGTGGAGTGGTGGGCCAGGTAGACATTAGTCCAGGGTGGAGTGGTGGGCCAGGTAGACATTAGTCCAGGGTGGAGTGGTGGGCCAGGTAGACATTAGTCCAGGGTGGAGTGGTGGGCCAGGTAGACATTAGTCCAGGGTTGGTGGAGTGGTGGGCCAGGTAGACATTAGTCCAGGGTGGAGTGGTGGGCCAGGTAGACATTAGTCCAGGGTGGAGTGGTGGGCCAGGTAGACATTAGTCCAGGGTGGAGTGGTGGGCCAGGTAGACATTAGTCCAGGGTGGAGTGGTGGGCCAGGTAGACATTAGTTCAGGGTGGAGTGGTGGGCCAGGTAGACATTAGTTCAGGGTGGAGTGGTGGGCCAGGTAGACATTAGTCCAGGGTGGAGTGGTGGGCCAGGTAGACATTAGTCCAGGGTGGAGTGGTGGGCCAGGTAGACATTAGTCCAGGGTGGAGTGGTGGGCCAGGTAGACATTAGTCCAGGGTGGAGTGGTGGGCCAGGTAGACATTAGTCCAGGGTGGAGTGGTGGGCCAGGTAGACATTAGTCCAGGGTGGAGTGGTGGGCCAGGTAGACATTAGTCCAGGGTGGAGTGGTGGGCCAGGTAGACATTAGTCCAGGGTGGAGTGGTGGGCCAGGTAGACATTAGTCCAGGGTGGAGTGGTGGGCCAGGTAGACATTAGTCCAGGGTGGAGTGGTGGGCCAGGTAGACATTAGTCCAGGGTGGAGTGGTGGGCCAGGTAGACATTAGTCCAGGGTGGAGTGGTGGGTCAGGTAGACATTAGTCCAGGGTGGAGTGGTGGGTCAGGTAGACATTAGTCCAGGGTGGAGTGGTGGGCCAGGTAGACATTAGTCCAGGGTGGAGTGGTGGGTCAGGTAGACATTAGTCCAGGGTGGAGTGGTGGGCCAGGTAGACATTAGTCCAGGGTGGAGTGGTGGGCCAGGTAGACATTAGTCCAGGGTGGAGTGGTGGGCCAGGTAGACATTAGTCCAGGGTGGAGTGGTGGGCCAGGTAGACATTAGTCCAGGGTGGAGTGGTGGGCCAGGTAGACAATAGGTTTTGGGGCACAGTCTCACAAAATGCTTGCATTCACCTGCTGTATGGTGGCAGGGTGAAAGTCTTTTCTTGGTAGCAGGGTGGAGATAACCCCTTGTGCGTTGGGGAAAGTGGAATAGGCTTTTTCAATCACTCCCTTGAGTGCTGTGGCCACCCTTTCCTGCTGGGCCCTCAGGTCAGTTGTGCCCGTGTGAGTTATGATGTGGCTGGTGGACCCTAGTCTGTCCTCTGACAACAGCTCAAGGGCATGCCTAGTGTTTGGGCACCAGAGCTTAGCCACTTCTTCTCTCACCCTCTCGATTTCTTGCTCTCTCTCTCTCTCTCTCTCTCTCTCTCTCTCTCTCTCTCTCTCAATTCAATTAAATTAAATTCTCTCTCTCTCTCTCTCAATTCAATTAAATTAAATTCTCTCTCTCTTTCACTCTATCTCTCCTGCTCTCTCGCTCTCTCTCTCTCTCGTTCTCGCTCTCTCTCTCTCTCATTCTCGCTCTCTCTCTCGTTCCCACTCTCTCGCTATCTCTCTCGCTTTTTTCTCACTCTATTTCTTGCTCTTTCTTTTTCTCTCTAATAATAGACAATAAACAATCAGAAATTAACATTACATTCTCTCTGAAACTTTATCTGAAATTAAATCATGGGGACTGTTTTGTGTTGGCAGATATTGAATTATCTGGTAACTAACAAATTGACTTTTCTCTGTGTTGTCAGATTGTCCACCGTACTCTGGCGGCCATGTTGGGATCCCTGGCTGCCCTGGCTGCTCTGGCCATGATCGGAGATGTAAGCCTTCACTACCCTTTTTTACTGTGTTAACATCATAATCAATGTTAGTGACAGACTGTCAACAGAGGTATATTTTCTAATGATACATACTTTATATCAACAGAGAAAGCATTTACTTCCTCTGTCTATTGGCTAGCTATCATTTAGTTCCTCTGTCTATTGGCTAGCTATCATTTAGTTCCTCTGCCTATTGGCTAGTGGTATCATTTAGTTCCTCTGTCTATTGGCTAGCTATCATTTAGTTCCTCGGTATATTGGCTAGCTATCATTTAGTTCATCTGTCTATTGGTTAGCTATCATTTAGTTCATCTGTCTATTGGCTAGCTATCATTTAGTTCCTCTGCCTATTGGCTAGTGGTATCATTTAGTTCCTCTGTCGATTGGCTAGCTATCATTTAGTTCCTCTGCCTATTGGCTAGTGGTATCATTTAGTTCCTCTGTCTATTGGCTAGCTATCATTTAGTTCCTCGGTATATTGGCTAGCTATCATTTAGTTCCTCTGTCTATTGGTTAGCTATCATTTAGTTCATCTGTCTATTGGCTAGCTATCATTTAGTTCCTATGTATATCGGCAAGCTATCATTTAGTTCCTCTGTATATTGGCTAGCTAACATTTAGTTCCTCTGTCTATTGGCTAGCAGTATCATTTAGTTCCTCATTCTCTCTGTGTCTCTCTGTCTGTCTTCCAGCGTCCCAGTCTGAGCACTGTGGTGGAATGGATCGACTATGAAACTCTGGCTCTTCTGTTTGGCATGGTAAGTCAGTCACGCCTTGGCTGAGTCTCAAATGGCACCCCATACCCTATGGGCCCTGGTCAAATGGCACCCTATACCCTATGGGCCCTTGTCAAATGGCACCCTATACCCTATGGGCCCTGGTCAAATGGCATCCTATACCCTATACCCTATGGGCCCTGGTCAAATGGCACCCTATACCCTATACCCTATGGGCCCTGGTCAAATGGCACCCTATACCCTATGGGCCCTGGTCAAATGGCATCCTATACCCTATACCCTATGGACCCTGGTCAAATGGCACCCTATACCCTATACCCTATGGGCCCTGGTCAAATGGCACCCTATACCCTATGGGCCCTGGTCAAATGGCATCCTATACCCTATGGGCCCTGGTCAAATGGCATCCTATACCCTATGGACCCTGGTCAAATGGCACCCTATACCCTATGGGCCCTGGTCAAATGGCATCCTATACCCTATGGACCCTGGTCAAATGGCATCCTATACCCTATGGGCCCTGGTCAAATGGCACCCTATACCCTATGGGCCCTGGTCAAATGGCACCCTATACCCTATGGGCCCTGGTCAAATGGCATCCTATACCCTATGGGCCCTGGTCAAATGGCACCCTATACCCTATGGACCCTGGTCAAATGGCACCCCATACCCTATGGGCCATGGTCAAATGGCACCCTATACCCTATGGGCCCTGGTCAAATGGCACCCTATACCCTATGGGCCCTGGTCAAATGGCACCCTATACCCTATGGACCCTGGTCAAATGGCACCCTGTTGGCCCTGGTCAAATGGCACCCTATACCCTATGGGCCCTGGTCAAATGGCACCCTATACCCTATGGGCCCTGGTCAAATGGTACCCTATACCCTATGGGCCCTGGTCAAATGGTACCCTATACTCTATGGGCCCTGGTCAAATGGCACCCTGTTGGCCCTGGTCAAATGGCACCCTATACCCTATGGGCCCTGGTCAAATGGCACCCTATACCCTATGGACCCTGGTCAAATGGCACCCTATACCCTATGGGCCCTGGTCAAATGGCACCCTATACCCTATGGGCCCTGGTCAAATGGCACCCTATACCCTATGGACCCTGGTCAAATGGCATCCTATACCCTATGGGCCCTGGTCAAATGGCACCCTATACCCTATGGACCCTGGTCAAATGGCACCCTATTCCCTATGGGCCCTGGTCAAATGGCACCCTATACCCTATGGGCCCTGGTCAAATGGCACCCTGTTGGCCCTGGTCAAATGGCACCCTATACCCTATGGGCCCTGGTCAAATGGCACCCTATACCCTATGGACCCTGGTCAAATGGCACCCTGTTGGCCCTGGTCAAATGGCACCCTATACCCTATGGGCCCTGGTCAAATGGCACCTTATACCCTATGGACCCTGGTCAAATGGCATCCTATACCCTATATGGTTCTAGTTCTCTGTATTGTGATTACAGATGGTTCTAGTTCTCTGTATTGTGATTACAGATAGTTCTAGTTCTCTGTATTGTGATTACAGATGGTTCTAGTTCTCTGTATTGTGATTACAGATGTTCTAGTTCTCTGTATTGTGATTACAGATGGTTCTAGTTCTCTGTATTGTGATTACAGATGGTTCTAGTTCTCTGTATTGTGATTACAGATGGTTCTAGTACTCTGTATTGTGATTACAGATGGTTCTAGTTCTCTGTATTGTGATTACAGATGGTTCTAGTTCTCTGTATTGTGATTACAGATGGTTCTAGTTCTCTGTATTGTGATTACAGATGGTTCTAGTTCTCTGTATTGTGATTACAGATGGTTCTAGTTCTCTGTATTGGGATTACAGATGGTTCTAGTTCTCTGTATTGTGATTACAGATGGTTCTAGTTCTCTGTATTGTGATTACAGATGGTTCTAGTTCTCTGTATTGTGATTACAGATGGTTCTAGTTCTCTGTATTGTGATTACAGATGGTTCTAGTACTCTGTATTATAACATATTCCTCTTTCCCTTACAGATGATTCTAGTTGCCATCTTCTCAGAGACTGGCTTCTTTGACTACTGTGCTGTGAAGGTGAGTTGGTCAACTGGCTTCTTTGACTACTGTGCTGTGAAGGTTGGTCAACAGTGACATTGTCCTGAGTGACTCTAAATGTAGCTTTCCGGTAGGTCTAACCCCTGTCCTGAGTGACTCTAAATGTAGCTTTCCAGTAGGTCCAACCCCTGTCCTGAGTGACTCTAAATGTAGCTTTCCAGTAGGTCTAACCCCTGTCCTGAGTGACTCTAAATGTAGCTTTCCAGTAGGTCTAACCCCTGTCCTGAGTGACTCTAAATGTAGCTTTCCAGTAGGTCTAACCCCTGTCCTGAGTGACTCTAAATGTAGCTTTCCAGTAGGTCCAATCCCTGTCCTGAGTGACTCTAAATGTAGCTTTCCAGTAGGTCTAACCCCTGTCCTGAGTGACTCTAAATGTAGCTTTCCAGTAGGTCTAACCCCTGTCCTGAGTGACTCTAAATGTAGCTTTCCAGTAGGTCTAACCCCTGTCCTGAGTGACTCTAAATGTAGCTTTCCAGTAGGTCCAATCCCTGTCCTGAGTGACTCTAAATGTAGCTTTCCAGTAGGTCTAACCCCTGTCCTGAGTGACTCTAAATGTAGCTTTCCAGTAGGTCTAACCCCTGTCCTGAGTGACTCTAAATGTAGCTTTCCAGTAGGTCCAACCCCTGTCCTGAGTGACTCTAAATGTAGCTTTCCAGTAGGTCCAACCCCTGTCCTGAGTGACTCTAAATGTAGCTTTCCAGTAGGTCTAACCCCTGTCCTGAGTGACTCTAAATGTAGCTTTCCAGTAGGTCTAACCCCTGTCCTGAGTGACTCTAAATGTAGCTTTCCAGTAGGTCCAACCCCTGTCCTGAGTGACTCTAAATGTAGCTTTCCAGTAGGTCCAACCCCTGTCCTGAGTGACTCTAAATGTAGCTTTCCAGTAGGTCTAACCCCTGTCCTGAGTGACTCTAAATGTAGCTTTCCAGTAGGTCCAACCCCTGTCCTGAGTGACTCTAAATGTAGCTTTCCAGTAGGTCCAACCCCTGTCCTGAGTGACTCTAAATGTAGCTTTCCAGTAGGTCCAACCCCTGTCCAGTTTAATGCTTTGGGTGGAAGGTAGAATTCCACCAGGGGGGCTACCATCAGACAGGTCCTACTGGCAGACAGGATGTGTTAAAAATGATTTATTCTAGAATGTATGGTTGGATATTGAGGCCCCTTTATAACGCTGTGAAATAAAATTGGCCGATGCAAATTTTTCCTGGTGTAACAGATCGTAATCGTACTCTCTTTTGCAGTGTCTAATAAAGAAATGCATTAAACTGTCTCATAGTGTCTAACAGGATACTATTCCTATCTATAGACCAGTTCATGTACACAGTGAACTCCTGCACACAGTGAACAGACCAGTTCATGTACACAGTGAACTCCTACACACAGTGAATTTTGTCTTATGTTAAAAGAGAGGAAACCCTTCCCAAGAGGAAGAGAGGTAGAGAGGTCTGAGATCAGGGGGAGCTAGAGAGGTCTGAGATCAGGGGGAGGTAGAGAGGTCTGAGATCAGGGGGAGGTAGAGAGGTCTGAGATCAGGGGGAGGTAGAGAGGTCTGAGATCAGGGGGAGGTAGAGAGGTCTGAGATCAGGGGGAGGTAGAGAGGTCTGAGATCAGGGGGAGGTAGAGAGTTCTGAGATCAGGGGGAGGTAGAGAGGTCTGAGATCAGGGGGAGGTAGAGAGGTCTGAGATCAGGGGAGGTAGAGAGGTCTGAGATCAGGGGGAGGTAGACAGGTCTGAGATCAGGGGGAGGTAGAGAGGTCTGAGATCAGGGGGAGGTAGAGAGGTCTGAGATCAGGGGGAGGTAGAGAGGTCTGAGATCAGGGGGAGGTAGAGAGGTCTGAGATCAGGGGGAGGTAGAGAGGTCTGAGATCAGGGGGAGGTAGAGAGGTCTGAGATCAGGGGGAGGTAGAGAGGTCTGAGATCAGGGGGAGGTAGACAGGTCTGAGATCAGGGGGAGGTAGAGAGGTCTGAGATCAGGGGGAGGTAGAGAGGTCTGAGATCAGGGGGAGGTAGAGAGGTCTGAGATCAGGGGGAGGTAGAGAGGTCTGAGATCAGGGGGAGGTAGAGAGGTCTGAGATCAGGGGGAGGTAGAGAGGTCTGAGATCAGGGGGAGGTAGAGAGGTCTGAGATCAGGGGGAGGTAGAGAGGTCTGAGATCAGGGGGAGGTAGAGAGGTCTGAGATCAGGGGGAGGTAGAGAGGTCTGAGATCAGGGGGAGGTAGAGAGGTCTGAGATCAGGGGGAGGTAGACAGGTCTGAGATCAGGGGGAGGTAGAGAGGTCTGAGATCAGGGGGAGGTAGAGAGGTCTGAGATCAGGGGGAGGTAGAGAGGTCTGAGATCAGGGGGAGGTAGAGAGGTCTGAGATCAAGAGCAGAAGGCAGGAGCTTCAAATTTAAGGCTCAACTCAATAGACCTCCGTTTCAGCTGGTGGCCTCACATTCCTGTCACAAATTACCTCCTATTTCCTATATATTGCATTGCTTTTGACCAGAACCCTGTGGGTCAATGCTCTATGTAGGGAATTAGGTGCCATTTGGTACGCAGGCTCTGTGCTATTATCCTAGCCACATCCTCTCTTTACTCTCATCCTCTCTCCACCCTCATCCTCTCTTTACTCTCATCCTCTCTCCACCCTCATCCTCTCATCCTCTCTTCACTCTCATCCTCTCTCCACGCTCATCCTCTCATCCTCTCTCCACCCTCATCCTCTCTCCATCCTCTCTCCACCCTCATCCGCTCATCCTCTCTCCACCCTCATCCTCTCTTCACTCTCATCCTCTCTCCACGCTCATCCTCTCCCCACCCTCATCCTCCCTTCACTCTAATTCTCTCTCCACGCTCATCCTCTCCACCCTCATCCTCTCATCCTCTCTCCACCCTCATCCTCTCATCTTCGCTCCACCCTCATCCTCTCATCCTCTCTTCACTCTCATCCTCTCTCCACGCTCATCCTCTCATCCTCTCTCCACCCTCATCCTCTCTCCATCCTCTCTCCACCCTCATCCGCTCATCCTCTCTCCACCCTCATCCTCTCTTCACTCTCATCCTCTCTCCACACTCATCCTCTCCCCACCCTCATCCTCCCTTCACTCTAATTCTCTCTCCACGCTCATCCTCTCTCCACCCTCATCCTCTCATCCTCTCTCCACCCTCATCCTCTCATCTTCGCTCCACCCTCATCCTCTCACCTTCGCTCCACCCTCATCCTCTCTCAACCCTCATCCTCGCTCCACCCTCATCCTCTCTCAACCCTCATCCTCTCTCCACCCTTATCACCTCATCCTCTTTCCACCCTCATTCTCTCATCCTCTCTCCACCCTCATGTAGTGAATATTTAAGGTTAAATCATATTTAGTGAATATTTTTGATTAAATCATATTTAGTGAATATTTAAGGTTAAATCATATTTCGTGAATATTTAAGGTTAAATCATATTTTGTGAATATTTAAGGTTAAATCATATTTCGTGAATATTTAAGGTTAAATCATATTTAGTGAATATTTAAGGTTAAATCATATTTAGTGAATATTTTTGATTAAATCATATTTAGTGAATATTTAAGGTTAAATCATATTTAGTGAATATTTAAGGTTAAATCATATTTAGTGAATATTTTTGGTTAAATCATATTTCGTGAATATTTAAGATTAAATCATATTTCGTGAATATTTAAGGTTAAATCATATTTAGTGAATATTTTTGATTAAATCATATTTAGTGAATATTTAAGATTAAATCATATTTCGTGAATATTTAAGGTTAAATCATATTTAGTGAATATTTTAGATTAAATCATATTTAGTAAATATTTTAGGTTAAATCATATTTAGTGAATATTTAAGGTTAAATCATATTTAGTGAATATTTAAGGTTAAATCATATTTAGTGAATATTTAAGGTTAAATCATAGGTAGTGAATATTTAAGGTTAAATCATATGTAGTGAATATTTAAGGTTAAATCATATTTAGTGAATATTTAAGGTTAAATCATATTTAGTGAATATTTTTGATTAAATCATATTTAGTGAATATTTAAGGTTAAATCATATTTAGTGAATATTTTAGGTTAAATCATATTTAGTGAATATTTAAGGTTAAATCATATTTTGTGAATATTTAAGGTTAAATCATATTTTGTGAATCTTTAACATATCTCCTGTCCTACCTCCAGGCCTACCAGCTGTCCAGAGGCAAGGTCTGGCCCATGATCATCATCCTGTGTCTCATAGCAGCCATCCTGTCTGCCTTCCTGGACAATGTGACTACTATGATGCTATTTACTCCTGTCACCATCAGGTACAGTGTTATAACCATCAGGTACAGTGTAATAACCATCAGGTACAGTGTTATAACCATCAGGTACAGTGTTATAACCATCAGGTACAGTGTAATAACCATCAGGTACAGTGTAATAACCATCAGGTACAGTGTTATAACCATCAGGTACAGTGTTATAACCATCAGGTACAGTGTTATAACCATCAGGTACAGTGTAATAACCACCAGGTACAGTGTAATAACATCAGGTACAGTGTAATAACCACCAGGTACAGTGTAATAACCATCAGGTACAGTGTTATAACCACCAGGTACAGCTGTTACCATCAGGTACAGCTGTTACCATCAGGTACAGTGTAATAACCACCAGGTACAGTGTTATAACCATCAGGTACAGTGTTATAACCACCAGGTACAGTGTAATAACCATCAGGTACAGTGTTATAACCACCAGGTACAGTGTTATAACCATCAGGTACAGTGTTATAACCACCAGGTACAGCTGTTACCATCAGGTACAGTGTTATAACCATCAGGTACAGTGTAATAACTATCAGGTACAGTGTTATAACCATCAGGTACAGTGTTATAACCATCAGGTACAGTGTTATAACCATCAGGTACAGTGTAATAACAATCAGGTACAGCTGTAACCATCAGGTACAGTGTTATAACCACCAGGTACAATGTAATAACCACCAGGTACAGTGTAAACCCATAGCTCTCACCATTGCATGATAAACCCAGGCCTGATGCACACTGTAAACGTAGGGAGAATCTGCTTTGCATACTCATCGCCTCCTTCTCAAAACCCATTGGAAGAGAAAGCTATTGAGGTCCCTCCCCATTGGCCTGTCACTATCAGGTAACCATCATCAACCCAGACCTGCTCTGCAAACTGGATGAAGCATCTCAAGGTTTCTGTGGTCTCTGATGTTTACAACACGCTACTCCCCTCTCTATCTCCCCTCTCTACCTCCCCTCTCTCCCTTTCCCCTCTCTACCTCCCCTCTCTACCTCCCCTCTCTCCCTTTCCCCTCTCTACCTCCCCTCTCTCCCTTTCCCCTCTCTCCCTTTCCCCTCTCTCCCTTTCCCTCTCTCCCTTTCCCTCTCTCCCTTTCCCCTCTCTACCTCCCCTCTCTCCCTTTCCCTCTCTCCCTTTCCCCTCTCTCCCTTTCCCTCTCTCCCTTTCCCCTCTCTCCCTCCCCTCTCTCCCTTTCCCCTCTCTCCCTTTCCCCTCTCTCCCTCCCCTCTCTCCCTTTCCCCTTTCCCCTCTCCCCTCTCCACCTCCCCTTTCCCCTTTCTCCCTTTCCCTCTCTCCCTTTCCCCTCTCTCCCTCCCCTCTCTCCCTTTCCCCTCTCTCCCTCCCCTCTCTCCCTTTCCCCTCTCCACCTCCCCTCTCTCTCTTTCCCCTCTCCACCTCCCCTCTCTCCCTTTCCCCCCTCTACCTCCCCTCTCTCCCTTTCCCCTCTCTACCTCCCCTCTCTCCCTCCCCTCTCTCCCTTTCCCCTTTCTACCTCCCCTCTCTCCCTTTCCCCTCTCTCTCTTGTTCTCTCTCTCTCCTCTTTCTTTTTCAATTCAAAGTTATTTTTTGACATGGGAAACAAATGTTTTCATTGTCAAAGCAAATGGAATAGACAATAAACAAAAGGGAAATAAATCACATCAAACTTTATTAGTCACGTGAACCGAATACAACAATTGGTGACCTTACAGTGAAACGCTTACTTACAAGCCCTTAACCAACAGTGCAGTTCAACAAAAATATTTACCAAATAGACAAAAATATAAAATAATACTAAAAAGTAACACAATAAGAATAACATAACGAGGTTATATACAGGGGGTACCGGTACCGAGTCAATGTGGAGGCTATATACAGGGGGTACCGGTACCGAGTCAATGTGGAGGCTATATACAGGGGGTACCGGTACAGAGTCAATGTGGAGGCTATATACAGGGGGTACTGGTACAGAGTCAATGTGGAGGCTATATACAGGGGGTACCGGTACAGAGTCAATGTGGAGGCTATATACAGGGGGTACCGGTACAGAGTCAATGTGGAGGCTATATACAGGGGGTACCGGTACAGAGTCAATGTGGAGGCTATATACAGGGGGTACCGGTACAGAGTCAATGTGGAGGCTATATACAGGGGGTACCGGTACAGAGTCAATGTGGAGGCTATATACAGGGGGTACCGGTACAGAGTCAATGTGGAGGCTATATATAGGGTATTACGGTACAGAGTCAATGTGGAGGCTATATACAGGGTGTTACGGTACAGAGTCAATGTGGAGGCTATATACAGGGGGTACCGGTACAGAGTCAATGTGGAGGCTATATACAGGGGGTACCGGTACAGAGTCAATGTGGAGGCTATATATAGGGTATTACGGTACAGAGTCAATGTGGAGGCTATATACAGGGTGTTACGGTACAGAGTCAATGTGGAGGCTATATACAGGGGGTACCGGTACAGAGTCAATGTGGAGGCTATATACAGGGGGTACCGGTACAGAGTCAATGTGGAGGCTATATATAGGGTATTACGGTACAGAGTCAATGTGGAGGCTATATACAGGGTGTTACGGTACAGAGTCAATGTGGAGGCTATATACAGGGGGTACCGGTACAGAGTCAATGTGGAGGCTATATACAGGGGGTACCGGTACAGAGTCAATGTGGAGGCTATATATAGGGTATTACGGTACAGAGTCAATGTGGAGGCTATATACAGGGTGTTACGGTACAGAGTCAATGTGGAGGCTATATACAGGGTGTTACGGTACAGAGTCAATGTGGAGGCTATATACAAGGTGTTACGGTACAGAGTCAATGTGGAGGCTATATATAGGGGGTACCGGTACAGAGTCAATGTGGAGGCTATATACAGGGGGCACCAGTACAGAGTCAATGTGGAGGCTATATACAGGGGGTACCGGTACAGAGTCAATGTGGAGGCTATATATAGGGGTACCGGTACAGAGTCAATGTGGAGGCTATATACAGGGGGTACTGGTACAGAGTCAATGTGGAGGCTATATACAGGGGGCACCAGTACAGAGTCAATGTGGAGGCTATATACAGGGGGTACCGGTACAGAGTCAATGTGGAGGCTATATACAGGGGGTACTGGTACAGAGTCAATGTGGAGGCTATATACAGGGTGTTACGGTACAGAGTCAATGTGGAGGCTATATACAGGGTGTTACGGTACAGAGTCAATGTGGAGGCTATATACAGGGGGTACTGGTACAGAGTCAATGTGGAGGCTATATACAGGGTGTTACGGTACAGAGTCAATGTGGAGGCTATATACAGGGTGTACCGGTACAGAGTCAATGTGGAGGCTATATACAGGGGTACCGGTACAGAGTCAATGTGGAGGCTATATACAGGGGGTACCGGTACAGAGTCAATGTGGAGGCTATATACAGGGGTACCGGTACAGAGTCAATGTGGAGGCTATATACAGGGGGTACCGGTACAGAGTCAATGTGGAGGCTATATATAGGGTATTACGGTACAGAGTCAATGTGGAGGCTATATACAGGGGGTACTGGTACAGAGTCAATGTGGAGGCTATATACAGGGTATTATGGTACAGAGTCAATGTGGAGGCTATATACAGGGGGTACCGGTACAGAGTCAATGTGGAGGCTATATACAGGGTATTACGGTACAGAGTCAATGTGGAGGCTATATACAGGGGGTACCGGTACAGAGTCAATGTGGAGGCTATATACAGGGTATTACGGTACAGAGTCAATGTGGAGGCTATATACAGGGGGTACTGGTACAGAGTCAATGTGGAGGCTATATACAGGGTGTTACGGTACAGAGTCAATGTGGAGGCTATATACAGGGGGTACCGGTACAGAGTCAATGTGGAGGCTATATACAGGGGGTACCGGTACAGAGTCAATGTGGAGGCTATATACAGGGTGTTACGGTACAGAGTCAATGTGGAGGCTATATACAGGGGGTACCGGTACAGAGTTAATGTGGAGGCTATATACAGGGGGCACCAGTACAGAGTCAATGTGGAGGCTATATACAGGGGGTACCGGTACAGAGTTAATGTGGAGGCTATATACAGGGGGCACCAGTACAGAGTCAATGTGGAGGCTATATACAGGGTGTACCGGTACAGAGTCAATGTGGAGGCTATATACAGGGTGTACCGGTACAGAGTCAATGTGGAGGCTATATATAGGGTATTACGGTACCGAGTCAATGTGGAGGCTATATACAGGGGGTACTGGTACAGAGTCAATGTGGAGGCTATATACAGGGTGTACTGGTACAGAGTCAATGTGGAGGCTATATACAGGGGGTACCGGTACAGAGTCAATGTGGAGGCTATATATAGGGTATTACGGTACAGAGTCAATGTGGAGGCTATATACAGGGTGTTACGGTACAGAGTCAATGTGGAGGCTATATACAAGGTGTTACGGTACAGAGTCAATGTGGAGGCTATATACAGGGGGCACCAGTACAGAGTCAATGTGGAGGCTATATACAGGGGGTACCGGTACAGAGTCAATGTGGAGGCTATATACAGGGGGTACCGGTACAGAGTCAGTGTGGAGGCTATATACAAGGTGTTACGGTACAGAGTCAATGTGGAGGCTATATATAGGGGGTACCGGTACAGAGTCAATGTGGAGGCTATATATAGGGTATTACGGTACAGAGTCAATGTGGAGGCTATATACAAGGTGTTACGGTACAGAGTCAATGTGGAGGCTATATACAGGGGGTACCGGTACAGAGTCAATGTGCAGGGATACAGGTTAGTTGAGGTAATTTGTACATGTAGGTGGGGGTGAAGTGACTATGCATGGATAATAAACAGCGAGTAGCAGCAGTGTACAAAAGGAGGAGGGGGGGTCAATGTAAATAGTCCAGTGGCCATTTTATTAATTGCTCAGAAATAAACAAGGTAAACATTAGTAAACATTACACTCACAAAAGTTTTAATAGAATATAGACATTTCAAATGTAATATATTATTATGTACAGGGTTGTAACAATGTGCAAGCAGTACAAAGTACGAAAGGGGAAATAAATAGGTTGTAAATATAGGCTGTAATTACGATGTTTGTGCTATCTAAATGTTTTCTCTCTCTTTCCTTCTGCTCCTGTAGGTTATGTGAGGTCCTCAACCTTGACCCCAGACACGTCCTGATAGCTGAGGTGATCTTCACCAACATCGGAGGAGCGGCGACAGCAGTCGGGGATCCACCTAACGTTATCATCGTCTCCAACCAGGACCTCCGGAAAAGTGTAGGACACATCACGTCTTAGGCTGCGTCCCTAATGCCACCCTATTCCCTATGTAGAGCACTATAGTTGACCAGGGCCTGCACCCTATTCCCTATGTAGAGCACTATAGTTGACCAGGGCCTGCACCCTATTCCCTATGTAGAGCACTATAGTTGACCAGGGCCTGCACCCTATTCCCTATATAGAGCACTATAGTTGACCAGGGCCTGTACCCTATTCCCTATGTAGAGCACTAGTGTTGACCAGGGCCTGCACCCTATTCCCTATATAGAGCACTATTGTTGACCAGGGCCTGCACCCTATTCCCTATGTAGAGCACTATAGTTGACCAGGGCCTGCACCCTATTCCCTATATAGAGCACTATAGTTGACCAGGGCCTGCACCCTATTCCCTATTTAGAGCACTATTGTTGACCAGGGCCTGCACCCTATTCCCTATGTAGAGCACTATAGTTGACCAGGGCCTGCACCCTATTCCCTATATAGAGCACTATAGTTGACCAGGGCCTGTACCCTATTCCCTATGTAGAGCACTAGTGTTGACCAGGGCCTGCACCCTATTCCCTATATAGAGCACTATTGTTGACCAGGGCCTGCACCCTATTCCCTATGTAGAGCACTATAGTTGACCAGGGCCTGCACCCTATTCCCTATATAGAGCACTATTGTTGACCAGGGCCTGCACCCTATTCCCTATGTAGAGCACTATAGTTGACCAGGGCCTGCACCCTATTCCCTATGTAATGCACTATAGTTGACCAGGGCCTGCACCCTATTCCCTATATAGAGCACTATAGTTGACCAGGGCCTGTACCCTATTCCCTATGTAGAGCACTAGTGTTGACCAGGGCCTGCACCCTATTCCCTATGTAGAGCACTATAGTTGACCAGGGCCTGTACCCTATTCCCTATGTAGAGCACTATAGTTGACCAGGGCCTGCACCCTATTCCCTATGTAATGCACTATTGTTGACCAGGGCCTGCACCCTATTCCCTATGTAGAGCACTATAGTTGACCAGGGCCTGCACCCTATTCCCTATATAGAGCACTATAGTTGACCAGGGCCTGTACCCTATTCCCTATGTAGAGCACTAGTGTTGACCAGGGCCTGCACCCTATTCCCTATATAGAGCACTATAGTTGACCAGGGCCTGCACCCTATTCCCTATGTAATGCACTATTGTTGACCAGGGCCTGCACCCTATTCCCTATATAGAGCACTATAGTTGACCAGGGCCTGTACCCTATTCCCTATGTAGAGCACTAGTGTTGACCAGGGCCTGCACCCTATTCCCTATGTAGAGCACTAGTGTTGACCAGGGCCTGTACCCTATTCCCTATGTAGAGCACTAGTGTTGACCAGGGCCTGCACCCTATTCCCTATATAGAGCACTATAGTTGACCAGGGCCTGTACCCTATTCCCTATGTAGAGCACTAGTGTTGACCAGGGCCTGCACCCTATTCCCTATGTAGAGCACTATAGTTGACCAGGGCCTGTACCCTATTCCCTATGTAGAGCACTATAGTTGACCAGGGCCTGCACCCTATTCCCTATGTAATGCACTATTGTTGACCAGGGCCTGCACCCTATTCCCTATATAGAGCACTATTGTTGACCAGGGCCTGCACCCTATTCCCTATGTAGAGCACTATAGTTGACCAGGGCCTGCACCCTATTCCCTATGTAATGCACTATTGTTGACCAGGGCCTGCACCCTATTCCCTATATAGAGCACTATTGTTGACCAGGGCCTGCACCCTATTCCCTATGTAGAGCACTATAGTTGACCAGGGCCTGCACCCTATTCCCTATATAGAGCACTATAGTTGACCAGGGCCTGCACCCTATTCCCTATTTAGAGCACTATTGTTGACCAGGGCCTGCACCCTATTCCCTATGTAGAGCACTATAGTTGACCAGGGCCTGCACCCTATTCCCTATATAGAGCACTATAGTTGACCAGGGCCTGTACCCTATTCCCTATGTAGAGCACTAGTGTTGACCAGGGCCTGCACCCTATTCCCTATATAGAGCACTATTGTTGACCAGGGCCTGCACCCTATTCCCTATGTAGAGCACTATAGTTGACCAGGGCCTGCACCCTATTCCCTATATAGAGCACTATTGTTGACCAGGGCCTGCACCCTATTCCCTATGTAGAGCACTATAGTTGACCAGGGCCTGTACCCTATTCCCTATGTAGAGCACTAGTGTTGACCAGGGCCTGCACCCTATTCCCTATGTAGAGCACTATAGTTGACCAGGGCCTGCACCCTATTCCCTATGTAGAGCACTATTGTTGACCAGGGCCTGCACCCTATTCCCTATATAGAGCACTATACAGTGGGGAGAACAAGTATTTGATATACTGCCGATTTTGCAAGTTTTCCTACTTACAAAGCATGTAGAGGTCTGTAATTTTTATCATAGGTACACTTCAACTGTGAGATACGGAATCTAAAACAAAAATCCAGAAAATCACATTGTATGATTTTTAAGTAAATCATTTGCATTTTATTGCATGACATAAGTATTTGATACATCAGAAAAGCAGAACTTAATATTTGGTACAGAAACCTTTGTGTGCAATTACAGAGATCATACGTTTCCTGTAGTTCTTGACCAGGTTTGCACACACTGCAGCAGGGATTTTGGCCCACTCCTCCATACAGACCTTCTCCAGATCCTTCAGGTTTCGGGGCTGTCGCTGGGCAATACGGACTTTCAGCTCCCTCCAAAGATTTTCTATTGGGTTCAGGTCTGGAGACTGGCTAGGCCACTCCAGGACCTTGAGATGCTTCTTACGGAGCCACTCCTTAGTTGCCCTGGCTGTGTGTTTCGGGTCGTTGTCATGCTGGAAGAACCAGCCACGACCCATCTTCAATGCTCTTACTGAGGGAAGGAGGTTGTTGGCCAAGATCTCGCGATACATGGCCCCATCCATCCTCCCCTCAATACGGTGCAGTCGTCCTGTCCCCTTTGCAGAAAAGCATCCCCAAAGAATGATGTTTCCACCTCCATGCTTCACGGTTGGGATGGTGTTCTTGGGGTTGTACTCATCCTTCTTCTTCCTCCAAACACGGCGAGTGGAGTTTAGACCAAAAAGCTCTATTTTTGTCTCATCAGACCACATGACCTTCTCCCATTCCTCCTCTGGATCATCCAGATGGTCATTGGCAAACTTCAGACGGGCCTGGACATGCGCTGGCTTGAGCAGGGGGATCTTGCGTGCGCTGCAGGATTTTAATCCATGACGGCATGGTGTGTTACTAATGGTTTTCTTTGAGACTGTGGTCCCAGCTCTCTTCAGGTTATTGACCAGGTCCTGCCGTGTAGTTCTGGGCTGATCCCTCACCTTCCTCATGATCATTGATGCCCCACGAGGTGAGATCTTGCATGGAGCCCCAGACCGAGGGTAATTGACCGTCATCTTGAACTTCTTCCATTTTCTAATAATTGCGCCAACAGTTGTTGCCTTCTCACCAAGCTGCTTGCCTATTGTCCTGTAGCCCATCCCAGCCTTGTGCAGGTCTACAATTGTATCCCTGATGTCCTTACACAGCTCTCTGGTCTTGGCCATTGTGGAGAGGTTGGAGTCTGTTTGATTGAGTGTGTGGACAGGTGTCTTTTATACAGGTAACGAGTTCAAACAGGTGCAGTTAATACAGGTAATGAGTGAAGAACAGGAGGGCTTCTTAAAGAAAAACTAACAGGTCTGTGAGAGCCGGAATTCTTACTGGTTGGTAGGTGATCAAATACTTATGTCATGCAATAAATTGCAAATTAATTACTTAAAAATCATACAATGTGATTTTCTGGATTTTTGTTTTAGATTCCGTCTCTTACAGTTGAAGTGTACCTATGATAAAAATGACAGACCTCTACATGCTTTGTAAGTAGGAAAACCTGCAAAATCGGCAGTGTATCAAATACTTGTTCTCCCCACTGTAGTTGACCAGGGCCTGCACCCTATTCCCTATGTAGAGCACTATAGTTGACCAGGGCCTGCACCCTATTCCCTATATAGTGCACTATTGTTGACAATTTTTTTACCAGGGTCTGTAGATATACTGATTCTGATATAGGGAATATTCGGGACACAGACTTACTGTAAACTTAACCCAGGGTTTAAATCAGTGTTTGGGTCACTGGGTCGGGCCTTAATCTGGTAATGATACAACAATACTACAGACTGGTTGTGAACTATAAGATCGACACCTGGTGAATGGGGACGTACAGTGATTGGTCTGAGACCTTGACTATACACAAAGATGAGCTTCATAACATATAGAAGATATACAGTATCGACAGTTTAGAAAGTTGAATCGCAAGTCTTCTCCGGTCTGGGTGACTGGAGTGATGGACACGTTGTGGTAGGAAGATGGATGTCACAGTCTCCTCTGTTCTATGACCAGCACTTCATTATAAAGGGTCCTATATTCCCCAGGCTCTTACCTCAGACAAGTAAATCTGTATCTGTAAAACCACCTCATTGTCTTCAGTACAACCGGTCTGTAATTACATGGAACCGCAATCTAGCAAGGGATGTCTTGAGAGCTACAACCACCTAAGTCATTTGGGTTCCTGGATCCTTTCACAGCGTTTTTATATATTTTTATTTTACCTTTATTTAACTCGGCAAGTTAAGAACAAATTCTTATTTACAATGATGGCCAAGAAACAGTGGCTTAACTGCCTTGTTCATGGGCAGAATGACAGATGTTTACCTTGTTAGATCGGGGGATTCGATCTTGCAAACTTTCGGTTACAAGTCCTAAGCTCTAACCACTAGGCTACCTGCCGCCCAGCATTTATAAGGCTGTGTTGAGACGTTGACTTATCAATGACCCAAGCCCAGCTCAGACGTTTAGCACGCTTATAAGGAAGGACGGTCAACAAGCACTTACACAAATGACTGATGATTGGCTGAGAGAAATTGACGATAAAAAGATTGTGGGGGCTGTTTTGTTAGACTTCAGTGCGGCTTTTGACATCATCAATCATATTCTGCTGCTGGAAAAACGTACAGAACCAGTCAAAAGTTATGACACACCTACTCATTCAAGGGTTTTTCCTTTATTTTTACTATTTTCTACATTGTAGAATAATAGTGAAGACATCAAAACTATTAAATAACACATATGGAATCATGTAGTAACCAAAAAAGTGTTAATCAAATGAGATTCTTCAAAGTAGCCACCCTTTGCCTTGATGAGGCTTTGCACATTCTTGGCATTTGATTTGTATATACAGAGATCATATCACCTATACAGAGATCATATCACCTATACAGAGATCATATCACCCATACAGAGATCATATCACCCATACAGAGATCATATCACCCATACAGAGATCATATCACCCATACAGAGATCATATCACCCATACAGAGATCATATCACCTATACAGAGATCATATCACCTATACAGAGATCATATCACCTATACAGAGATCATATCACCCATACAGAGATCATATCACCTATACAGAGATCATATCACCTATACAGAGATCATATCCCCTACATAGAGATCATACCCCCTACATAGAGATCATACCCCCTACATAGAGATCATACCCCCTACATAGAGATCATATCCCCTACATAGAGATCATACCCCCTACATAGAGATCATATCCCCTACATAGAGATCATACCCCCTACATAGAGATCATACCCCCTATATAGAACCCATACCCCCTATATAGAGCCCATATACCCGATATAGAACCCATACCCCCTATATAGAGATCATACCCCCTACATAGAGCCCATATCCCCTACATAGAGATCATATCCCCTACATAGAGATCATATCCCCTACATAGAGATCATATCCCCTACATAGAGCCCATACCCCCTATATAGAGCCCATACCCCCTACATAGAGATCATATCCCCTACATAGAGATCATACCCCCTACATAGAGATCATACCCCCTATATAGAACCCATACCCCCTATATAGAGCCCATATACCCGATATAGAACCCATACCCCCTATATAGAGATCATACCCCCTACATAGAGCCCATATCCCCTACATAGAGATCATATCCCCTACATAGAGATCATATCCCCTACATAGAGATCATATCCCCTACATAGAGCCCATACCCCCTATATAGAGCCCATACCCCCTATATAGAGCCCATATCCCCTATATAGAGCCCATATCCCCTATATAGAGCCCATACCCCCTATATAGAGCCCATACCCCCTATATAGAGCCCATATACCCGATATAGAACCCATACCCCCTATATAGAGCCCATACCCCCTATATAGAGCCCATACCCCCTATATAGAGCCCATACCCCCTATATAGAGCCCATACCCCCTATATAGAGCCCATACCCCCTATATAGAGCCCATACCCCCTACATAGAGCCCATACCCCCTACATAGAGATCATATCCCCTACATAGAGATCATACCCCCTACATAGAGATCATATCCCCTATATAGAGATCATATCCCCTACATAGAGATCATATCCCCTACATAGAGATCATATCCCCTACATAGAGATCATATCCCCTACATAGAGATCATACCCCCTACATAGAGATCATATCCCCTACATAGAGATCATACCCCCTACATAGAGATCATACCCCCTATATAGAACCCATACCCCCTATATAGAGCCCATATCCCCGATATAGAACCCATACCCCCTATATAGAGATCATACCCCCTACATAGAGCCCATATCCCCTACATAGAGATCATATCCCCTACATAGAGATCATATCCCCTACATAGAGATCATATCCCCTATATAGAGCCCATACCCCCTATATAGAGCACATACCCCCTATATAGAGCCCATATCCCCTATATAGAGCCCATATCCCCTATATAGAGCCCATACCCCCTATATAGAGCCCATACCCCCTATATAGAGCCCATATACCCGATATAGAACCCATACCCCCTATATAGAGCCCATACCCCCTATATAGAGCCCATACCCCCTATATAGAGCCCATATCCCCTATATAGAGCCCATACCCCCTATATAGAGCCCATACCCCCTATATAGAGCCCATACCCCCTATATAGAGCCCATACCCCCTATATAGAGCCCATACCCCCTATATAGAGCCCATATCCCCTATATAGAGCCCATACCCCCTATATAGAACCCATACCCCCTATATAGAGCCCATACCCCCTATATAGAGCCCATACCCCCTATATAGAGCCCATACCCCCTATATAGAGCCCATACCCCCTATATAGAGCCCATATACCCGATATAGAACCCATACCCCCTATATAGAGCCCATACCCCCTATATAGAGCCCATACCCCCTATATAGAGCCCATACCCCCTATATAGAGCCCATACCCCCTATATAGAGCCCATACCCCCTATATAGAACCCATACCCCCTATATAGAGCCCATACCCCCTATATAGAACCCATACCCCCTATATAGAGCCCGTACCCCCTATATAGAGCCCATGCCCCCTATATAGAGCCCGTACCCCCTATATAGAGCCCATACCCCCTATATAGAGCCCATACCCCCTATATAGAGCCCATACCCCCTATATAGAGCCCATACCCCCTATATAGAGCCCTTACCCCCTATATAGAGCCCATACCCCCTATATAGAGCCTATATCCTCTATATAGAGCCCATATCCCCTATATAGAGCCCATACCCCCTATATAGAGCCCATACCCCCTATATAGAGCCCATACCCCCTATATAGAGCCCATACCCCCTATATAGAGCCTATATCCTCTATATAGAGCCCATACCCCCTATATAGAGCCCATATCCTCTATATAGAGCCCATACCCCCTAGCTCAAGGTACTAAATGACATCATAACCGCCATCGATAAAAGACATTACTGTGCAGCCGTCTTCATCGACCTGGCCAAGGCTTTCGACTCTGTCAATCACCATATTCTTATCGGCAGACTCAGTAGCCTCGGTTTTTCTAATGACTGCCTTGCCTGGTTCACCAACTACTTTGCAGACAGAGTTCAGTGTGTCAAATCGGAGGGCATGTTGTCCGGTCCTCTGGCAGTCTCTATGGGGGTACCACAGGGTTCAATTCTCGGGCCGACTCTTTTCTCTGTATACATCAATGATGTTGCTCTTGCTGCGGGCGATTCCCTGATCCACCTCTACGCAGACGACACCATTCTATATACTTCCGGCCCTTCCTTGGACACTGTGCTATCTAACCTCCAAACGAGCTTCAATGCCATACAACACTCCTTCCGTGGCCTCCAACTGCTCTTAAACGCTAGTAAAACCAAATGCATGCTTTTCAACCGTTCGCTGCCTGCACCCGCACGCCCGACTAGCATCACCACCCTGGACGGTTCCGACCTAGAATATGTGGACATCTATAAGTACCTAGGTGTCTGGCTAGACTGCAAACTCTCCTTCCAGACTCATATCAAACATCTCCAATCCAAAATCAAATCAAGAATCGGCTTTCTATTCCGCAACAAAGCCTCCTTCACTCACGCCGCCAAACTTACCCTAGTAAAACTGACTATCCTACCGATCCTCGACTTCGGCGATGTCATCTACAAAATAGCTTCCAACACTCTACTCAGCAAACTGGATGCAGTTTATCACAGTGCCATTCGTTTTGTTACTAAAGCACCTTATACGACCCACCACTGCGACCTGTATGCCCTAGTCGGCTGGCCCTCGCTACATGTTCGTCGTCAGACCCACTGGCTCCAGGTCATCTACAAGGCTATGCTAGGTAAAGTGCCGCCTTATCTCAGTTCACTGGTCATGATGGCTACACCCACCCGCAGCACGCGCTCCAGCAGGTGTATCTCACTGATCATCCCTAAAGCTAAAACCTCATTTGGACGCCTTTCCTTCCAGTTCTCTGCTGCCTGCGACTGGAACGAATTGCAAAAATCTCTGAAGTTGGAGACTTTTATCTCCCTCAACAACTTTAAAAATCTGCTATCCGAGCAGCTAACCGATCGCTGCAGCTGTACATAGTCCATCTGTAAACTACCCACCCAATTTACCTACCTCACCCCCCATACTGCTTTTATTTATTTACTTTTCTGCTCTTTTGCACACCAGTATCTCTTCTTGCACATGTTCATCTGATGATTTATCACTCCAGTGTTAATCTGCTAAATTGTAATTATTCGATTTATTGCCTACCTCATGCCTTTTGCACACATTGTATATAGATTCTCTTTTTTTCTACCATGTTATTGACTTGTTTATTGTTTACTCCATGTGTAACTCTGTGTTGTCTGTTCACACTGCTATGCTTTATCTTGGCCAGGTCGCAGTTGCAAATGAGAACTTGTTCTCAACTAGCCTACCTGGTTAAATAAAGGTGAAAAAAAAAAAAAAAAAAAAATAAAAAAAAAATAGAGCCCATATCCCCTATATAGAGCCCATACCCCCTATATAGAGCCCCTATCCCCTATATAGAGCCCATACCCCCTATATAGAACCCATACCCCCTATATAGAGCCCATACCCCCTATATAGAGCCCATATCCCCTATATAGAGCCCATACCCCCTATATAGAGCCCTTATCCCCTATATAGAGCCTGTACCCCCTATATAGAGCCCGTACCCCCTATATAGAGCCCATATCCCCTATATAGAGCCCATACCCCCTATATAGAGCCAATTCCCCCTATATATAGAGCCCATACCGCCCAAGCCTCCCCATTTCTCCTTCACCCAAATCCAGATAGCTGATGTTCTGAAAGAGCTGCAAAATCTGCACCCCTAAAAATCAGCCGGGCTAGACAATCTGGACCCTCTCTTTCTAAAATGATCTGTTGCAACCCCTATTACTAGCCTGTTCAACCTCTCTTTCGTATCGTCTGAGATTCCCAAAGATTGGAAAGCTGCCGCGGTCATCCCCCTCTTCAAAGGGGGAGACACATTAGCCTCACACTGTTACAGACCCATATCTATCCTACCCTGCCTTTCTAAGGTCTTCGAAAGCCAAGTTAACAAACAGATCACCGACCATTTCGAATCCCACCGTACCTTCTCCGCTATGCAATCTGGTTTCAGAGCTGGTCATGGGTGCACCTCAGCCACGCTCAAGGACCTAAACGATATCATAACCGCCATTGATACGAGACATTACTGTGCAGCCGTATTCATCGACCTGGCCAAGGATCTAGCTCTAATATATAGAATGAAGTAGTCTGGCTCTAATATATAGAATGAAGTAGTCTGGCTCTAATATATAGAATGAAGTAGTCTAGCTCTGATACACAGAATGAAGTAGTCTAGTTCTAATACATAGAATGAAGTAGTCTGGCTCTGATACACAGAATGAAGTAGCTCTAATACATAGAATGCAGTATCCTATTCTAACCTCTATTTGTCTCTGTGTGTTCCAGGGGATAGATTTTGCTAGTTTCACAGGCTACATGTTCCTGGGGATCTGCCTGGTCCTCCTCACCTCCTTCCCTTTCCTTCGCCTGCTCTACTGGAACAAAAAGCTATACAACAAGGAGTCCAGCGAGATAGTCGGTGAGTGTGTGTGTGTGTGTGTGTGTGTGTGTGTGTGATTGTGATTGTTTGAGACTGTTGGTGTGTAGCTGGCTAGCTAAAGCCAACTTCATAAAATTGCTAGTTGGCTAGTATTACGGAGAACCATCAGAACATGAATGGAATGAAACATATGAAAAGCAGGAACAGATCGATCAGCGGATGTTAGTTTAAAAAACAACTCATTAGCTGTCTAACTCAATAGCTAATCAAGGAGAGTAGTCTACCTTGTACATATTCAGAAGGCTACTGACTGGGAGTGTACAGTCTTAAGGTGTGAATGCTAGCTGCTACGGTCTCATCTTAGAAAACAAGTCATGGTCTCTGCCGAGAAAACTCCTCGGACTGGCCTACTAGCAGTGGTGGAAAAAGTACCCACTTGTCGAAGTTGAGTAAACGTATAGATTCCTTGATAGAGAGTTACTCAAGTTAAAGTCAGCCAGTAAAATACTACTGGAGTAAAAGTCTAAAAGTATTTGTTTTTTTAAATATACTTAAGTATCAAAAGTAAATGTAATTGCTAAAATATACATAACTATCAAAAGTAAAAGTATAAATCACTTAAAGTTCCTTATATTAAGCAAAGCAGACGGCTTAATTTTCTTGTTTTTAAAATTTACGGACATTATTTACAAAATACGCATTTGTGTTTAGTGAGTCCTCCAGACCAGAGGCAGTAGGGATGACCAGGGATGTTCTCTGTTTAGTGAGTCCTCCAGACCAGAGGCAGTAGGGATGACCAGGGATGTTCTCTGTTTAGTGAGTCCTCCAGACCAGAGGCAGTAGGGATGACCAGGGATGTTCTCTGTTTAGTGAGTCCTCCAGACCAGAGGCAGTAGGGATGACCAGGGATGTTCTCTGTTTAGTGAGTCCTCCAGACCAGAGGCAGTAGGGATGACCAGGTGTTCTCTGTTTAGTGAGTCCACCAGATCAGAAGCAGTAGGGATGACCACTTGTTCTCTGGATAAGTGGGTGAATTGGACTATTTTCCTGTCCTGCTAAGCACTCAAAATGTAACGAGTGCTTTGGGTTGTCAGCGAAAATGTATGGAGTAAAAAATACATTATTTTCTTTAGGAATGTATTGAAGTAAAAGTAAAAGTTGTCAAAAATATAAATAGTTAAGTACAGAAACAAAAAAAAACGACTTAAGTAGTACTTTAAAGTATTTTTACTGAAGTATTTTACTCCACTGACTATTGTTCAAGCCATTATTGCTGGGACAGCACACGAACGAGGCAGAGAGAGAGAGGAGTTGGTACCCAGGGGACGACTGGACACCGGGGCTATAGGTGCGCACATTTCCCACCTTTGAAAACGTAGGCTACTTCTAATAAAGTTAACAAAGCACTTGCTAGTCTAGCTAAGTCCTGTAATAATTAGCTAGATGCAGATATGTCGATTACAAAAACAGTTTAGAGCTGGTGGACATGGAAATCAAAATTCGTCATTCTCCTCATTAATGGATCGGCCGCAGCTCGTAATAGACGTGAGCGCCCTCCTCTCCACATTTCAGCGACACAGCCAACTGTCAACTACTACTAGGACACTACACACCACACTTATTGTGGTCGCTCTATGGACAACAGAAATGCTACGGTCATTTCAATAAATCAATCAAGTAGTTGAATAACAGGTAGCCTACCTTCGGCTGGTTGTCATGTTTCAGTAGGCCTAACCCACTAGGCAACAGGTAGCCTACCTTGGGCTGGTTGTCATGTTTCAGTAGGCCTAACCCACTAGGCAACAGGTAGCCTACCTTCGGCTGGTTGTCATGTTTCAGTAGGCCTAACCCACTAGGCAACAGGTAGCCTACCTTCGGCTGGTTGTCATGTTTCACTAGGCCTAACCCACTAGGCAACAGGTAGCCTACCTTGGGCTGGTTGTCATGTTTCAGTAAGCCTAACCCACTAGGCAACAGGTAGCCTACCTTCGGCTGGTTGTCATGTTTCACTAGGCCTAACCCACTAGGCAACAGGTAGCCTACCTTGGGCTGGTTGTCATGTTTCAGTAGGCCTAACCCACTAGGCAACAGGTAGCCTACCTTCGGCCGGTTGTCATGTTTCACTAGGCCTAACCCACTAGGCAACAGGTAGCCTACCTTCGGCCGGTTGTCATGTTTCACTAGGCCTAACCCACTAGGCAACAGGTAGCCTACCTTGGGCTGGTTGTCATGTTTCAGTAGGCCTAACCCACTAGGCAACAGGTAGCCTACCTTCGGCTGGTTGTCATGTTTCACTAGGCCTAACCCACTAGGCAACAGGTAGCCTACCTTGGGCTGGTTGTCATGTTTCAGTAAGCCTAACCCACTAGGCAACAGGTAGCCTACCTTCGGCTGGTTGTCATGTTTCACTAGGCCTAACCCACTAGGCAACAGGTAGCCTACCTTGGGCTGGTTGTCATGTTTCAGTAGGCCTAACCCACTAGGCAACAGGTAGCCTACCTTCGGCCGGTTGTCATGTTTCAGTAGGCCTAACCCACTAGGCAACAGGTAGCCTACCTTGGGCTGGTTGTCATGTTTCAGTAAGCCTAACCCACTAGGCAACAGGTAGCCTACCTTCGGCCGGTTGTCATGTTTCAGTAGGCCTAACCCACTAGGCAAGAGGTAGCCTACCTTCGGCTGGTTGTCATGTTTCACTAGGCCTAACCCACTAGGCAACAGGTAGCCTACCTTGGGCTGGTTGTCATGTTTCAGTAGGCCTAACCCACTAGGCAACAGGTAGCCTACCTTCGGCCGGTTGTCATGTTTCAGTAGGCCTAACCCACTAGGCAACAGGTAGCCTACCTTCGGCTGGTTGTCATGTTTCACTAGGCCTAACCCACTAGGCAACAGGTAGCCTACCTTGGGCTGGTTGTCATGTTTCAGTAAGCCTAACCCACTAGGCAACAGGTAGCCTACCTTCGGCTGGTTGTCATGTTTCACTAGGCCTAACCCACTAGGCAACAGGTAGCCTACCTTGGGCTGGTTGTCATGTTTCAGTAGGCCTAACCCACTAGGCAACAGGTAGCCTACCTTCGGCCGGTTGTCATGTTTCACTAGGCCTAACCCACTAGGCAACAGGTAGCCTACCGTCGGCCGGTTGTCATGTTTCACTAGGCCTAACCCACTAGGCAACAGGTAGCCTACCTTCGGCCGGTTGTCATGTTTCAGTAGGCCTAACCCACTAGGCAACAGGTAGCCTACCTTCGGCTGGTTGTCATGTTTCAGTAGGCCTAACCCACTAGGCAACAGGTAGCCTACCTTGGGCTGGTTGTCATGTTTCAGTAGGCCTAACCCACTAGGCAACAGGTAGCCTACCTTCGGCTGGTTGTCATGTTTCAGTAGGCCTAACCCACTAGGCAACAGGTAGCCTACCTTCGGCTGGTTGTCATGTTTCACTAGGCCTAACCCACTAGGCAACAGGTAGCCTACCTTGGGCTGGTTGTCATGTTTCAGTAAGCCTAACCCACTAGGCAACAGGTAGCCTACCTTGGGCTGGTTGTCATGTTTCACTAGGCCTAACCCACTAGGCAACAGGTAGCCTACCTTGGGCTGGTTGTCATGTTTCAGTAGGCCTAACCCACTAGGCAACAGGTAGCCTACCTTCGGCCGGTTGTCATGTTTCACTAGGCCTAACCCACTAGGCAACAGGTAGCCTACCTTCGGCCGGTTGTCATGTTTCACTAGGCCTAACCCACTAGGCAACAGGTAGCCTACCTTGGGCTGGTTGTCATGTTTCAGTAGGCCTAACCCACTAGGCAACAGGTAGCCTACCTTCGGCTGGTTGTCATGTTTCACTAGGCCTAACCCACTAGGCAACAGGTAGCCTACCTTGGGCTGGTTGTCATGTTTCAGTAAGCCTAACCCACTAGGCAACAGGTAGCCTACCTTCGGCTGGTTGTCATGTTTCACTAGGCCTAACCCACTAGGCAACAGGTAGCCTACCTTGGGCTGGTTGTCATGTTTCAGTAGGCCTAACCCACTAGGCAACAGGTAGCCTACCTTCGGCCGGTTGTCATGTTTCAGTAGGCCTAACCCACTAGGCAACAGGTAGCCTACCTTGGGCTGGTTGTCATGTTTCAGTAAGCCTAACCCACTAGGCAACAGGTAGCCTACCTTCGGCCGGTTGTCATGTTTCAGTAGGCCTAACCCACTAGGCAAGAGGTAGCCTACCTTCGGCTGGTTGTCATGTTTCACTAGGCCTAACCCACTAGGCAACAGGTAGCCTACCTTGGGCTGGTTGTCATGTTTCAGTAGGCCTAACCCACTAGGCAACAGGTAGCCTACCTTCGGCCGGTTGTCATGTTTCAGTAGGCCTAACCCACTAGGCAACAGGTAGCCTACCTTCGGCTGGTTGTCATGTTTCACTAGGCCTAACCCACTAGGCAACAGGTAGCCTACCTTGGGCTGGTTGTCATGTTTCAGTAAGCCTAACCCACTAGGCAACAGGTAGCCTACCTTCGGCTGGTTGTCATGTTTCACTAGGCCTAACCCACTAGGCAACAGGTAGCCTACCTTGGGCTGGTTGTCATGTTTCAGTAGGCCTAACCCACTAGGCAACAGGTAGCCTACCTTCGGCCGGTTGTCATGTTTCACTAGGCCTAACCCACTAGGCAACAGGTAGCCTACCGTCGGCCGGTTGTCATGTTTCACTAGGCCTAACCCACTAGGCAACAGGTAGCCTGCCTTCGGCCGGTTGTCATGTTTCAGTAGGCCTAACCCACTAGGCAACAGGTAGCCTACCTTCGGCTGGTTGTCATGTTTCAGTAGGCCTAACCCACTAGGCAACAGGTAGCCTACCGTCGGCCGGTTGTCATGTTTCAGTAGGCCTAACCCACTAGGCAACAGGTAGCCTACCTTCGGCTGGTTGTCATGTTTCACTAGGCCTAACCCACTAGGCAACAGGTAGCCTACCTTGGGCTGGTTGTCATGTTTCAGTAAGCCTAACCCACTAGGCAACAGGTAGCCTACCTTCGGCTGGTTGTCATGTTTCACTAGGCCTAACCCACTAGGCAACAGGTAGCCTACCTTGGGCTGGTTGTCATGTTTCAGTAAGCCTAACCCACTAGGCAACAGGTAGCCTACCTTCGGCTGGTTGTCATGTTTCACTAGGCCTAACCCACTAGGCAACAGGTAGCCTACCTTCGGCTGGTTGTCATGTTTCAGTAAGCCTAACCCACTAGGCAACAGGTAGCCTACCTTGGGCTGGTTGTCATGTTTCAGTAGGCCTAACCCACTAGGCAACAGGTAGCCTACCTTGGGCTGGTTGTCATGTTTCAGTAAGCCTAACCCACTAGGCAACAGGTAGCCTACCTTGGGCTGGTTGTCATGTTTCAGTAGGCCTA
This sequence comes from Salvelinus alpinus, assembly GCF_045679555.1. Classification (NCBI taxonomy): domain Eukaryota; kingdom Metazoa; phylum Chordata; class Actinopteri; order Salmoniformes; family Salmonidae; genus Salvelinus; species Salvelinus alpinus. Next base: position 55,699,128 of record NC_092101.1, read on the forward strand.
ACCCACTAGGCAACAGGTAGCCTACCTTGGGCTGGTTGTCATGTTTCAGTAAGCCTAACCCACTAGGCAACAGGTAGCCTACCTTCGGCTGGTTGTCATGTTTCACTAGGCCTAACCCACTAGGCAACAGGTAGCTTACCTTGGGCTGGTTGTCATGTTTCAGTAAGCCTAACCCACTAGGCAACAGGTAGCCTACCTTCGGCTGGTTGTCATGTTTCAGTAAGCCTAACCCACTAGGCAACAGGTAGCCTACCTTGGGCTGGTTGTCATGTTTCAGTAAGCCTAACCCACTAGGCAACAGGTAGCCTACCTTCGGCTGGTTGTCATGTTTCAGTAAGCCTAACCCACTAGGCAACAGGTAGCATACCTTGGGCTGGTTGTCATGTTTCAGTAAGCCTAACCCACTAGGCAACAGGTAGCATACCTTGGGCTGGTTGTCATGTTTCAGTAGGCCTAACCCACTAGGCAACAGGTAGCCTACCTTGGGCTGGTTGTCATGTTTCAGTATGCCTAACCCACTAGGCAACAGGTAGCATACCTTGGGCTGGTTGTCATGTTTCAGTAAGCCTAACCCACTAGGCAACAGGTAGCCTACCTTCGGCTGGTTGTCATGTTTCAGTAGGCCTAACCCACTAGGCAACAGGTAGCCTACCTTCGGCCGGTTGTCATGTTTCACTAGGCCTAACCCACTAGGCAACAGGTAGCCTACCTTGGGCTGGTTGTCATGTTTCAGTAAGCCTAACCCACTAGGCAACAGGTAGCCTACCTTGGGCTGGTTGTCATGTTTCAGTAAGCCTAACCCACTAGGCAACAGGTAGCCTACCTTGGGCTGGTTGTCATGTTTCACTAGGCCTAACCCACTAGGCAACAGGTAGCCTACCTTGGGCTGGTTGTCATGTTTCAGTAAGCCTAACCCACTAGGCAACAGGTAGCCTACCTTCGGCTGGTTGTCATGTTTCACTAGGCCTAACCCACTAGGCAACAGGTAGCTTACCTTCGGCTGGTTGTCATGTTTCAGTAAGCCTAACCCACTAGGCAACAGGTAGCCTACCTTGGGCTGGTTGTCATGTTTCAGTAGGCCTAACCCACTAGGCAACAGGTAGCCTACCTTCGGCTGGTTGTCATGTTTCAGTAAGCCTAACCCACTAGGCAACAGGTAGCCTACCTTCGGCTGGTTGTCATGTTTCACTAGGCCTAACCCACTAGGCAACAGGTAGCCTACCTTGGGCTGGTTGTCATGTTTCAGTAAGCCTAACCCACTAGGCAACAGGTAGCCTACCTTCGGCTGGTTGTCATGTTTCAGTAAGCCTAACCCACTAGGCAACAGGTAGCCTACCTTGGGCTGGTTGTCATGTTTCAGTAAGCCTAACCCACTAGGCAACAGGTAGCCTACCTTGGGCTGGTTGTCATGTTTCAGTAAGCCTAACCCACTAGGCAACAGGTAGCCTACCTTCGGCTGGTTGTCATGTTTCAGTAAGCCTAACCCACTAGGCAACAGGTAGCATACCTTGGGCTGGTTGTCATGTTTCAGTAAGCCTAACCCACTAGGCAACAGGTAGCCTACCTTGGGCTGGTTGTCATGTTTCAGTAGGCCTAACCCACTAGGCAACAGGTAGCCTACCTTGGGCTGGTTGTCATGTTTCAGTATGCCTAACCCACTAGGCAACAGGTAGCATACCTTGGGCTGGTTGTCATGTTTCCGTAAGCCTAACCCACTAGGCAACAGGTAGCATACCTTGGGCTGGTTGTCATGTTTCAGTAAGCCTAACCCACTAGGCAACAGGTAGCATACCTTGGGCTGGTTGTCATGTTTCAGTAAGCCTAACCCACTAGGCAACAGGTAGCCTACCTTGGGCTGGTTGTCATGTTTCAGTAAGCCTAACCCACTAGGCAACAGGTAGCCTACCTTGGGCTGGTTGTCATGTTTCAGTAAGCCTAACCCACTAGGCAACAGGTAGCCTACCTTCGGCTGGTTGTCATGTTTCAGTAAGCCTAACCCACTAGGCAACAGGTAGCCTACCTTCGGCTGGTTGTCATGTTTCACTAGGCCTAACCCACTAGGCAACAGGTAGCCTACCTTCGGCTGGTTGTCATGTTTCACTAGGCCTAACCCACTAGGCAACAGGTAGCCTACCTTCGGCTGGTTGTCATGTTTCACTAGGCCTAACCCACTAGGCAACAGGTAGCCTACCTTCGGCTGGTTGTCATGTTTCAGTAGGCCTAACCCACTAGGCAACAGGTAGCCTACTTTGGGCTGGTTGTCATGTTTCAGTAAGCCTAACCCACTAGGCAACAGGTAGCCTACCTTCGGCTGGTTGTCATGTTTCACTAGGCCTAACCCACTAGGCAACAGGTAGCCTACCTTGGGCTGGTTGTCATGTTTCAGTAGTCCTAACCCACTAGGCAACAGGTAGCCTACCTTGGGCTGGTTGTCATGTTTCAGTAGGCCTAACCCACTAGGCAACAGGTAGCCTACCTTCGGCCGGTTGTCATGTTTCACTAGGCCTAACCCACTAGGCAACAGGTAGCCTACCTTGGGCTGGTTGTCATGTTTCAGTAAGCCTAACCCACTAGGCAACAGGTAGCCTACCTTGGGCTGGTTGTCATGTTTCACTAGGCCTAACCCACTAGGCAACAGGTAGCCTACCTTGGGCTGGTTGTCATGTTTCAGTAAGCCTAACCCACTAGGCAACAGGTAGCCTACCTTCGGCTGGTTGTCATGTTTCACTAGGCCTAACCCACTAGGCAACAGGTAGCCTACCTTGGGCTGGTTGTCATGTTTCAGTAAGCCTAACCCACTAGGCAACAGGTAGCCTACCTTGGGCCGGTTGTCATGTTTCAGTAAGCCTAACCCACTAGGCAACAGGTAGCCTACCTTCGGCCGGTTGTCATGTTTCACTAGGCCTAACCCACTAGGCAACAGGTAGCCTACCTTCGGCCGGTTGTCATGTTTCACTAGGCCTAACCCACTAGGCAACAGGTAGCCTACCTTGGGCTGGTTGTCATGTTTCACTAGGCCTAACCCACTAGGCAACAGGTAGCCTACCTTCGGCTGGTTGTCATGTTTCACTAGGCCTAACCCACTAGGCAACAGGTAGCCTACCTTGGGCTGGTTGTCATGTTTCACTAGGCCTAACCCACTAGGCAACAGTTAGCCTACCTTCGGCTGGTTGTCATGTTTCACTAGGCCTAA